>NC_053026.1:7073150-7373150 GCF_003073215.2 Triticum urartu | reverse complement strand
GTCTAGGACTTGAACTCTGTTGGGCTGGTTCCACCACAAAGAACCTAACCATTTGAGTTAGGCTTAGTTCGCAACATCTTCAAGGTCTTGATACCATGCGATCATTTGCGTAGAATATCTGTTGAACTAGTTGGCACAAAAATTCTCTACTATGATTTTTCAGTTTGTATGCATGAAGTCTTATTTGTGATAGGCATACCTTTGGTTTTGTTTTCTTTGCTTTTAAGCCGTACTGGATGCAGTTCTGTGACAGAGTATTGTGCAATATTTGTAGTTGGGGCTGGATAGCAAAGATCTGATGCACAAATTCATCAATACGGAAAATATGCACACTAAAAATACCTTTCACTTGTGGTGAAATTTGAGGACAGTTTCATCCAACAAGTAAGTAGCGGAATAAACACAAATAACATGTACACGTGACACGAGTACGTGGCAAAACCTCCTTAACGCTAGGAGTAAAAAAACCCGGCTATGGACTGACCCGTCCACACAACATCACTATGAGAATTTTGAGTCAAAAGTCTTCTCTAGAACATCTAGAGAGATTTACAACACACTCTCCATGTTGCCAACCAGCAACAACAAAAACAACCACAAGAGGATTTCAGCAAAGCAGAGTTTATGCCCTTTTTTATTTTGCAAACTTCTCACAAACCGCTGAATGAAAAAGCACCAAATTTGTTCGAAAAGTAGACACACGAGTTCCAAAGATCTACTGAAAAATTCGGATCAATTGGACACCATTTCCCTACCCAATTTTTTCATCTCCCAAAACTACTTTATGCTGAAACATGCATCAACTCAAACTGATAAAACCACTCTCAAATCAAATGCTCCACTAAGACAATCTCAGTCCATCTAACTAGATCGAAGTACCCAAAGTAAGGAACTAGCTCATAAAGTTAGGTGCCAATCCAAGCATGTTTGAGCCTCCAATCACCGGCTTGGACACTGTCTAGTTTGTTAGAGTATATTTGGCATACTTGTATTTGGTAGTATTGGATCCATATCCCTCTCCTATGTTATCTCTATGGGGGCTTCTTGTCCTCCAAGACATGTACACAATACAATAGTAAACACCAATTCTATGATGAACCCACAAAGTGGTTCATTTCTAATAAGTAAACACCAATTTTACAACAAGTAAACACCGATATATACTTACCCACTGAGGTTCACTTTAAATTGAAAAGGCTCTTCCAAAATGTTCCTGTCAAGCAAAGTTAGCTAGAAGAAATAGAATAAAAGCTAGTTGATTATTTATCTATGCTAACAAAAGTTTTGTGTTGATTATCTTGTCTTAACTAAGCTTGCATAATAAACATAAAAGAGGTAGTATGGGATAATGTATGTCTCACACACCACACACACACACACACACACGGTCTCCAAGTCTCACACCAAACAAGATGAAAGAGTTCACAAGCGCTAAAATGAAGCAAATAACACTCGAGCTTGTGACTCGGCAACTCCCCTAGGAAAGCAAATGCAAATCCCCGGTCCGAACCTCTCTGATCCCTCTTTGACATCGAGATGCCAAAAAGGCAAAGAGGGACTAAACGGCCCGAGGTGGTAGCCCTAGTCCTCCTCCTCCTCCATGGACTCCTCCGAGTCATTGTCACTGTCCTCCTGGTGCTCCTCGTGAATGTCCTCATCTTTGGCATCGGCACAATGGCAACCAGACGTAGCAGCATTGGAGTCATCGGAGTCGTTGGTCCACTTGTTGATCTGCCCAATCCACCTGTCCTTTGAGGTCAACTTATTCTCAAAGCCACTCTGCACCTCAATCTCAAGCTTCCTAATCATGGTGACCTGGCACTGCCGGGCAATCTTCTCGGCCACATGTGCCTTGTACATATTCTTCTGAGTATCCACCTGAATGTAGAAAAGCTTCCTCATCTTCTTCTTGAGTTTGATATCCCAAGTAGGCTGATCCAAGGGTGGTACATAGTCAGGCTCCTCAGACCCATCAGACTTTGCTCCCGAAATATTGATCTCTGGTGCATCTGGCACAGCACCCCAGTTTTCCTTCTACCTGAGCTTCGTCACATCATGAGTGGCAAGCTCACCAGTCTCTAGGCGCTCATGTGGAAACTGAGCCTCCCAAGTAGTAGTGATGAGCTTGAAGAGATAGGACCCATAGATGGGGACCTTCCTATCATTACATAGTAGCAATGAGCTCATACTGTAGGAGATTTGCCCTAGAGGCAGTAATAATAGTTATTTTGTATCTCCAAAGTTTGTAATGAATGTTTAGCTTCCATGCTGTAACTGCAATGATTCTTGAGTCTGCAATATCCACGAGGCTCGGAGGGAAACTCATGTGCACGTGTGGTATACTAAGCGGTAAAATGTATTCCTAGTCTTGCCTCTAAGATTGGCTCATGTATTGCATGATGATCCTGTTTTCCTGATCATGGGCATGTCTATGCTGGCAATTTTGAGGGCACGATGTTGGTAGAACACTTGTGTTGAATCGACCCAAATTGATGTTATGCTATGAGATTCTTTTCGTCACAAGTTTATGGTTAATATCACAGAGATAGTTAATGTTTGCATAATTCCTTAGACCATGAGAGTATCGAGTTCCTTCGTGCTTGCTTCATGAACTTTGGGGTTTGTTAAACGTCATCCGTAACTGGGTGGCTATTATGGCGGCTTACGGGTTCACGGAAAAGTATGACAAGTAACAAGATAGCTCAAGATTGGGATTGGCTCCTCCGACAATGGAGAGATATTCTCGGGCCTTCTCGGTGTTACGATATCCATAATCGCCTGGCCAGACACCTTGTGATTTGATCACTGGGATGCCGGACACGAAAATGAGAAAAAAAGAAAAAAAAACCCCAATAACGAGGTAACTTGCATGGTGGACAAATTGTTCGTCCACGGGGATGCAATAAATCTCACCTCGGGTGTCTGTGACATATCACGAAGCAACAGGAATATCTCACTGCAACTGGAGGTTCACTCGAATATTTATTTGTGTGGGTATAGGGGTCAATATGGGTGTCCACGGCTCCGATGTTGATCATTGATCAGAAGGGGTTCCGGGTCATGTCTATACTTCACCGAACCTACAGGGTCACACGCTTAAGGGTCATCTATCTACTGAATACTAGACGGGGAGTCTGAGAGAAAATCACCGAAAAAGTTTTGGACACCGGAAAAGTTTCGGACAACGGAAAAGTTCTGCAGAGAGAGGTCATCGGATGAGTTTCGGTGAAACCAAAAAGTTGTTTCGGGATATACTATTAAGTCAAATTGGTTTTGGCACATGCCTGATAATTCTTGGAGGGTGCCAGAATCATTCTGGAAACTTTCTGGAATTTTTCGGGATAAAAGCTGGATATGCTCCGGAGCTCCCGGAACCACTTCAGATGCTTTTCGTAGATGAATATCACTAATCCGGAATTGTTTCGGAACGCGTTGAAAATTATTTTGGTGGTTACTGGAAATGTTCTAAGCCCACATAAATATTTTCAGTTCGAACGGACGCTGAAAAATGTCGTCGTGAATAGTGAAAGTGCTTTTTGGGATATTTTTTTGGAGAGCCACCTTTTTGGACTTGGTCAAAGTTCTAGAAGGAAGTGGCTTCAAGGGAAGGAACCCCATTTTGGGGGGGGGGGCATGGGTGGTGGAGCTCCTTGGAGCTCCACATGGCATCCCATTTTGTCCTTCACACCCTCATATGTGGCCTAATGCATAGGTTTTTTTGGTAATTTGTGGAGGCACACTACCCCTTGGTTTTCCTATAAATAAGGAGGTGAGGGCTGCCATCTCTTCATCCCTTGCTCTCATACACATGCCATGAATTGTCTGGCTTCTCTCTCCCTCCCAGCGATATAGTTTTGTAGAGCCGAAAGGTTGTCTGGGTTCCGACAGGAACTAGTTTTGGACGGTGAAGCCCTGCCAGATAGCTGACACTGTATGTGTGCAACCCCGTAGAGAGAATATAGTTTCGATCTTTTGCCCGATGGGCTATTCAAGTGTCCTCCCGAAGGGCTGTCCGAGTTACCATTCGAGTTTTGAGGGTCCTCCCGAAGGGCTGTCCGCGACATCGGCCGAGCGACTGTCCGACCGCATCCCGAAGGGTTGTCCGACGAGGGAGTACATCCTCGCGGTTGGGAGGTTGTAAATCCTACATGCGGGGATCTGCACCGACGATCTGCACCGACTCTTCTTTCGCTGTGCTTCGAGTCGGTACGGATCAGATCAAACCATGTATGCAGTCTTCATAGTGGTCTTGGGCGTGCTCGCTATACTGAAATTTTTGTTTTCTATTGTGTTCCCCTACACAGACCACATCACATGTGAAACGTCCAGCATGCTAGTCTTGTCCTTTGCTACTTGTGAGTTGCGTTGGGATTTCCCCAAAGAGAAGATGATGATGCAGTATAGTAGAGATAATTAATTATTTCCCTCGGTTAAGAACAAAGGTTATCAATCCTGTAGGAGAACCACACAAGACCTCATGAACAACACCTACACACAAAAGAATAAATACTTGCACCCACGCAAACAAGGGGTTGTCAATCCCTTGGCGGTTAATTGCAAGGATCTAGTCTGATAATGATAGATACATAAACAAAAACACAAAAAATAAAGGTAAATAAATTGCAACAATGTATTTTTGGATTTTAATATATGATAAAGATAGACCCCGATCCCAATATATGTTGCGGCTAGATTAGTAAATAGACACAGAACCTTAGAGCTATTGCCCAATCCATCAATCATTGTAACACCTATACACAAGCAATATACATGAACAGGGGGTAGGATTTTACCTCATTCGTGAGGGTCTGAAACTGGATAAACCCCTTCTTATTTCCCATTTGGTTTATCATCCGGTCAGAATACCTTATCAAGTCATCTGCCGAAAATAACTCCACCACCTCATAAATGCGCTAGGGCTAGGTAAGACTTTTTTCTCCCTTTTTGTTATTTCGTTTCTACTTCCATCTATATTTAAAAATATTGTAAATACATATATTTTGAAATATTCTTCATCAATTATTAATAACATTCACCGTTCTTGGAAAAATGGTCATGAAATGTAATTATTTGTTCGCACAATTTGAGAAATTCATCATATCATTCAAAAGAATTGTTTAAAAAATGTGTGATTTTTTTAAATGTTCATTAAAATATATAAAAAAATGTTAGTGTAATTTGTAAGAAAAACATACCATTCAAAAAAAAATTGACACTTTAAAAATGTTCAAACATTTGAATTTTATGTTAGTGGTATTTTTACTATTGAAATAGAAAAAATTGACAAATTTCTTAAAATTTTATAACATATAAAAATGTTTGTAAAATTTCTAAATATGTTCATAAACACTTACAAAATAATTTGCAGTTTTATGAATATGTTGATGTCTTAATTTTTTGAAAAATATCTATGAAATTTACAAAAATGTTCCTTATAGAAATGCTATTACAAAAATTTATGAATAGGAAATGTGTATAGAATTTAAAAAATGTTCCTAATAGAAATGTTTTCACAACTTTTTGAAACTTCAGAAGTTAGTTTCTATTTTTTTTTCAAAATTTTGAGCTCCATGGAGCTTGGGATCCAAAAATCCACTCTCTACCAACTATATGCATGTGTCTTGTAGCAAGCCGTAAGCCGAGGGTTGCTACATGATCAATTGCTGACTGGGTAGCTCACGAGTGTTGACATCTCTCTCTACATTGAGTATCCTTTCACACTTGATTTTTAAAATGCACGGAATGTGCTTTCCTTGTTGTTGCCTCATCATTACAGCATGGAATCAAAGCAAAACTGATATTATTGCCCTTAAAAATGTCTTGATATCTATGTTCTTAACATGCCCATTGGACTGCATGGCAAAAGTGAAGGTGTGCGCCTAGCTGGCGGAGCAGACACACTCATCTGTGACCTCCGATCTAAGTATGACATTTACTCTGTAGAGAGTCCATGGTGAATGTGGGTTGGAACGCTGCATAGCAAATGTAGACTTAATTTGCAGGCAAGCCAAGATGAAATCTATAGGCCCATGTGAATTCCATCATAATCACTGTCCGTTCAACTCTGATTCGAATCCTAATAAAAAATTGGATCAGCGGTCCTGGATGGATATGTCCATCGCTAGACATCGCAACAGTGGATAGAGTCGATATGACCTATAGCTAGAGGACGCCGACACCCCTCACTTCCTCTACATGCACTAGACAAACCCTAGCTTATCCAACTCAATTTGCTTTATGGTTTGTGTGCAAAAGAAGAAGTGTTAAAACCAAACACCATGCTCTTGAACCTGAGAAACCAATAGTCAATTTACCTATGGATATTAAATCTATATATACCATGCTTGATCTGTCTAACTGATAATACTTACTAAACATATTTTAAATTACAATGTTTGGTGCTTCACAGCCTGTTATGAAACTATTGTTCACCCATCCAATGCAACAAAAAGTGTGTGATTGATAATAACGCAATAACGAGTAAAGAGAGAGAGATTAAAGTCCATTTTTCCTGATGTCCGGCATAGGTCCACGATCAGTACACCTAGGAGGAGACAATCAAAATATGGATAGAAAATAAATATTTAATATGTAAATTGTAGGTGATAAATCTAGCCACAAAATTGTGCAAACAACCCAATAACTAGTTTTATTGAATATTAAAATAACATAGTTGATTTCTAAAACATACAAAATTTATGATCTCATCAACACATAATTATTGAGAACATAAGGTTGGGATTTATCCACCCAAAATAGGGGTGATAACAAAACTATTGTGTTATTGTTGATGCTGCTGCTGGTGTGCAATTAATCTTGCAGGGACAGTTGGTGAAGCATTCTCCGAGATTTGTCCAGCACAAGTTATCTATTTTACAGCAGAATTCCCGTCCTGGGAGCTGGTGCCCATCTTTATAACAAGGGGGTCTCGTTACATGGCTTACTTTCCTCATCATGTTGCTCCCCTTGTCATTTATGATTTCGCCTAATTAACATAAAATGAAGAATACACTTATCATCTCATCATATAAATAATAAAAGTCCACAATATCAATCCCCCCATAAAAACCAAGTTGTTAATTACCATATGTGCCTCCAAGACAAGTCAAACACACCACAAGAAGAAAAGAAATTAGCACAAGTCCTTGCACATTGTTCCTCATGTACTTGGTCATCATCACCGGGCACAGAGGCTATTAATGGGTGGTACTCCTGTAAGTGGAGTTGATGAGTGTATGACCGTGAAATGCTTGCTCCATGAATGGTTCATATATATATAGGAAAGCTTCTCCGTGTTGATGTGTGAAGTTGAAGAAAATATTAATGCTTGGAGTTATGGCTTGTCTGAATTTCCAATTTTAGTTTCACTTCTAAAGATTCATGGTTCTTTCTAAAGTTTTTTTTCTTCAAATTGATGCTTTGTCATATCGTGTAAGTTACTTTAATGCCCCATCTAGAATTGATCGCTTATTGTTTCCGAGGGGTAGAATTGACCTCTTATAATGGGTAGCAAAAAACTGGTGCATGTTAATATTATATTTAAGGCATTGATAATAATTGGTTTAGTATCAATAATTCCTATATATATGATGCCTTATCTGTATAATTATTAATTTCTCTCTTGGTATAAGAGAACAGAATTTAAAGTTCTCTAAGACTCATCCACTTTAACGTTGGACTTGCTTTTTTAATGTATATAAGCAACTGTTCTTAAGTATATCAACAATTTACATGTACATTTTTGTAGTTTTTTCGCATGAACATGGATTAATTATGGGATGACCATTTTATAAAGATAAGTTGATGTTTTATTCTCATATACATGAACATTTTATATCGAGGTACTTGAGCATTTGTTTTCATTTTTTATACACAAATATTTCCCCAATATTAAGTCGATTTTGATTTTTTAAATAGATTAGTTTCCCGGAAACTTTCTTTATTAGAATAGTAAAAATTTCGCGTTGGCCCGGCTAGGGCAAATTTTTTTTAGCATCAGTACAGACACAAGCGCTCATATACACGCGCATACACTCACCCCTATGAACGCACACACGCACACCCTACCCTTATGAGCACCTCCGTCACCGTAGGCGCCTCGTCGTCGACGGGAACGTCTCCTCCCACTGAAAGCGCATCGCCGGAAATCCTGAAATAAATTCAGGAATAATGCGAGCACCAGGATTTGAACCCTGGTGGGTTGGGGATACCACTGTCCACCTAACCAACTCAACCACAGGTTGATTCGCGGCTAGGGCAAATTTTGTCAGGTGGAGCTTCCCAATTCTCAGGACTCCCTATACGCTCCTCCTTGCGGCTAACAACCTCCCCTTCACACAACGCACGCCTGACTGGCACGACCCATTGACGATACGACTGGACATCAACGAGCGGGAGAGTAGGCGCTGACCCGACCCTCTTTAGCGACATTTTTTTTAATTTTGAAACATTTCTTTGGAAAATGAACAAGCATTGATTAATGTGAACATATTTTAAAAACTTTTGAACATTTTGAAAATTTAAAATTTCTTAAAACCCCGATTATTTTTGGAATTTTGTACATTTTTCTAAAAAATGAACACTTTTGAAAGTTTTGAACATTATTTGTAAACTATGACCTGCGCAACAAATGCTAACGTGGAGCGCTCATTCAGGAGCCTCGTCATGGGTCACTTGGAGTGGGTTGAGAGCGCGTCACTTGGCGCGCTCTCAGCCGCTGTCACGTGCCACGCTCTGTGCATTCTATTTGGATTTTTTTTGTTTTTATTTTTTCACACGCATTTTTTTCTTTTTAGATTGTTTTTTTGTTTTATTTGGCTTTTCGGTTTTTCACCGGTCTTTTTTAACTTTTCGACAATAAAAATTTGAAAAAAGTTACGTGAAAAAATTTGCGTTTTTCTTTTGCTTTCGCGGGAGGCACGGTTTTGCTTCCGCGAGAGGCACGATTTTGCTTCCGTGAGAGGCACGGCCTTGCCTCTCAAAAATAGAAAAAGGGTTTTTCTTCTGCAAGAGGCACGGTTTTGCTTTCACGAGGCATGAATATGCCTGTCGAAAACAGCTTTCAGAAATGGAAAGAAAAAGTGCTCCCGGTGATAGAGGCAAAGGTGTCCCGATGTTTCGATGAGATGGTGGCTATCGTTTTCTGTGGGAGTCGACCTTGACGATCCGACTACGAACGTGCGAGACGTCGCGCCTTAGCAATCGCTAAACCAACTTCCGAGGGGTTATTGACCACGCCGGAGCACGATCAACCTGACCACGAGGGCCTGTTTCCTGCGAGCAAACGAAGAACAAGCAAGAAACTGAGATTGCAATCTGGATATTGCGAATATAAGATGAAAGCTTTATTGATCAAGGTGGGGTTCTGTGACGTCTTGGTCTGGTCGTTGGACACAAACGAAGTACGCGAAGTTGCAGCTATGGCGAACTTTTAATCTAAACAAAACCCAAAGTCTAAACGACGCCCTAAGGGCTGTATATATGGAGGAAGAGAGGGGAATTTCGTGGCCCTTGAGGGTTGGGGTCCGAAACCAACCCTAACTCTTGTTTCCCCACCATACGGACTCTAAAAATAGCCTATACTTAAGTATTTCGAAATTACATGGGCCTGGCCCATTAATAAGGTGACGCAGCACCTAGAATAGCAGGTGTCCCGATGTTTCGATGAGATGGTGGCTATCGTTTTCTGTGGGAGTCGACCTTGACGATCCGACTACGAACGTGCGAGACGTCGCGCCTTAGCAATCGCTAAACCAACTTCCGAGGGGTTATTGACCACGCCGGAGCACGATCAACCTGACCACGAGGGCCTGTTTCCTGCGAGCAAACGAAGAACAAGCAAGAAACTGAGATTGCAATCTGGATATTGCGAATATAAGATGAAAGCTTTATTGATCAAGGTGGGGTTCTGTGACGTCTTGGTCTGGTCGTTGGACACAAACGAAGTACGCGAAGTTGCAGCTATGGCGAACTTTTAATCTAAACAAAACCCAAAGTCTAAACGACGCCCTAAGGGCTGTATATATGGAGGAAGAGAGGGGAATTTCGTGGCCCTTGAGGGTGGGGTCCGAAACCAACCCTAACTCTTGTTTCCCCACCATACGGACTCTAAAAATAGCCTATACTTAAGTATTTCGAAATTACATGGGCCTGGCCCATTAATAAGGTGACGCAGCACCTAGAATAGCCGATGGACGAATATTATGAAGTGGCATCTTGTATATTTCGTCCATGGCTTCATGCACTCCTTATGGCGGCTTCAAAGTCCTGAAATCATCACTTGTAACTCCGTTCTTGATCCCCTTGCGCATGCCATCAACTTCATGCGTGTTCTTGCTCCAATGTTCATCCTTCTCCAAGCTAGGCCCTTCATTTGAAAGCAAAACAAATGTATCCAATTTAGGCAGCATCATAATCTCATGAACATTAGAATCATTACCAAGAAACGAAAGTACCTGGTAATTTAATTGGCGTGCGCGAGCTCTAGTAATTGGTCCAGTATATGTAACAGTAAGGGCTGTGGGTGTAACAATGATATTGATGTCCTCATCATCCTCCCCTTCTTGAAATGAAGTCGTCCTCGACGGAAGCTCATCTTCCTCACCCAAATAAGGCTTCAAATCTGCAATATTAAAAGTGGGACTAACCCCAAAATCTGCAGGTAGCTCAAGTTTATATGCATTATCATTTATTTTCTCTAAAACCTTAAAAGGACCATCAGCACGTGGCATTAGCTTTGATTTACGCAGATTAGGAAATCTATCTTTACGCAAATGTAACCAAACAAGATCTCCAGGTGCAAACACAACATGTTTTCTACCCTTATCTCCAGCAAGTTTATATTTAGCATTCATACGCTCAATGTTTTCCTTAGTTAACTCATGCATTTTTAAAATCAATTCAGAACGTTCTTTAGCATCAAAACTAACCTTCTCCGAAGATGGAAGAGGCAACAAATCAATAGGTGCACGAGGTAGGAAACCATACACAATTTCAAAAGGGCACATCTTAGTAGTAGAATGCAATGAACGATTATAAGCAAATTCAATATGAGGCAAGCATTCTTCCCACATTTTCTTGTTATTCTTCAAAACAGCCCTAAGCATAGTAGACAATGTTCTATTGACTACTTCAGTTTGTCCATTAGTTTGGGGGTGACAAGTAGTACTAAAAAGCAGCTTAGTCCCCAACTTAGCCCATAAACATCTCCAAAAGTGGCTAAGAAATTTAGTATCACGATATGAAACAATAGTATTTGGCACACCATGTAAGCGAATAATTTCACGAAAGAACAAATCAGCAACATTAACAGCATCATCGCTTTTATGACATGGTATAAAGTGTGCCATTTTCGAGAACCTATCCACAACAACAAATATGCTATCCCTCCCCTTCTTTGTTCTAGGTAAACCTAAAACAAAGTCCATAGATATATCCTCCCAAGGAACACTAGGTACAGGTAAAGGCATATATAAACCATGAGGATTGAGTCGTGACTTAGCTCTTTGACATGTAGTGCAGCGAGCAACAAAACGCTCAACATCCCGTCTCATCTTTGGCCAAAAGAAATGTGTAGCAAGTATATCCTCCGTCTTCTTGACGCCAAAGTGTCCCATTAATCCTCCTCCATGCGCCTCCTGCAACAACAAAAGACGAACGGAGCTAGCTGGAATGCATAGCTTGTTAGCACGAAACACAAATCCATCGTTAAGAACGAACTTGTTCCAAGTTCTCCCTTCCTTACAATTCTGCAATACATCTTTAAATTCAGCATCATTAACATATTGATCCTTGATGGTCTCCAAACCAAATATTTTAAAGTCAAGTTGTGAAAGCATAGTATAACGACGAGACAAGGCATCAACAATAACATTTTCTTTACCCTTCTTGTGTTTAATCACATAAGGGAAAGTCTCAATGAATTCAACCCATTTAGCATGTCGACGGTTCAGTTTTGCTTGACTTTTAATGTTTTTCAAAGATTCATGATCAGAATGTATAACAAATTCCTTGGGCCATAAATAATGTTGCCATGTTTCTAAGGTCCGAACAAGAGCATATAATTCTTTATCATAAGTAGAATAGTTCAGACTAGGCCCACTCAATTTTTCAGAAAAGTATGCAACAGGTTTTCCATCTTGTAATAACACACCTCCTAATCCAATTCCACTAGCATCACATTCAAGCTCAAAAGTCTTATTGAAATTAGGAAGCTGGAGTAAAGGAGCATGTGTCAACTTATCTTTCAATACCGTGAAGGCTTCTTCCTGTGCGGTACCCCAAACAAAAGGTACATCCTTCTTTGTAAGCTCGTTGAGAGGTGCAGCAATGGTGCTGAAATCTCTCACAAAACGCCTATAGAAACCAGCGAGGCCAAGGAAACTCCTCACTTGTGTGACCGTTTTGGGCTGCGGCCAACTCTCAATAGCTTCAATCTTGGCTTTATCAACTTCAATTCCCTGTGGAGTAACAACATAGCCAAGAAAAGATACTCGGTCGGTGCAAAAGGTGCACTTTCCAAGGTTACCAAACAAACGTGCATCACGTAGAGCAATAAAAACAGCACGTAAATGTTCCAAATGTTCCTCCAAAGATTTGCTATAAATCAATATGTCATCAAAGTAAACTACCACAAATCGTCCAATGAAAGCACGTAAAACTTCGTTCATTAACCTCATGAAAGTACTAGGTGCATTAGTTAACCCAAAAGGCATGACTAACCACTCATATAATCCAAACTTAGTTTTAAATGTTGTTTTCCATTCATCTCCCAATTTCATACGAATTTGATGGTAACTACTACGCAAATCAACTTTGGAGAATATTGTAGAGCCACTCAATTCATCAAGCATATCATCTAGCCTAGGAATAGGATGACGATAACGAATAGTAATATTATTAATGCCTCTACAATCAACGCACATACGCGACGTACCATCCTTTTTCGGCACTAAAATGATAGGAACAGCACAAGGACTAAGGGATTCGCGTATATAACCTTTGTCGAGCAGTTCTTGTACTTGACGCATAATATCCTTCGTCTCCTCTGGATTGGTACGGTATGGTGCCCGGTTGGGTAATGATGCACCGGGAATTAAGTCAATTTGATGCTCAATCCCGCGAATAGGTGGTAATCCCGGTGGCACGTCTTGTGGAAAGACGTCGGCGAACTCCTGCAAAATGTTAGTGACAGCAGGAGGCAAAGAGGAAGGCACGTCCTCGTATGAAAATAATGCCTCTTTGCACACAAAAGCATAGCAAACAGATTTGCTAAAATCTAGATCATCAATATCAGATTTGGTGGCAAGTAAACATGCACTTTTCAATTTAATTTCAGAAGCAACACCAGATTGTTTATTATTATTAGGCTGCATTTGTTGCTCAAATTCTTTTGCCACAATCTGATTTTCACTCTTAGTTTTCTCCTGTTTTGCTTTATTAGCTCTATTAATATCATCTTTCAAAATGGAATCAGGAGTCATAGGAAGCAAAGTAATATTTTTATCCTTATGAACAAGAGTATACTGATTGTTTCTACCATGGTGAATAGAATTTTTATCAAATTGCCATGGTCTACCAAGTAACAAGGAACATGCTTGCATCGGTACCACATCACAATCAACATAATTAGCATATGTAGAGATACTAAAATGCACACGAACAGTACGTGTTACCTTAACCTTGCCGCTGTTGTTGAACCATTGGATGTAGTAAGGATGTGGATGTGGTCTTGTGGTGAGAGATAGCTTCTCCACCATCTCGATGCTAGCCAAGTTGTTGCAACTCCCTCCATCTATGATCACGCGAACAGAACGTTCCTTCACAACTCCCTTTGTATGGAACAAATTATGCCTCTGATTTTGCTCAGCTTGTGTAACCTGCACACTCAAAACACGTTGAGCAACTAAACATTCATACCTGTCAGCATCTTCAGGAGCCATGTATTGCGTCTCATGATCAGAATCGTCTCCACCGTGTTCGTCACGTGTAATAAGAGCCAAAGTCTCCTCATCATAGTCACTAGCGGACTCATACCCACCATCCTCAGTAACAATCATCACACGCTTAGATGGGCATTCTCTCGCATAATGACCTCCACCCTTGCAACGTCGACAAATAATATCATGTGTTTGCCCTGTTGATGCCATGGATGAAGAAGAGCTCTTTGCAGGCCCAGAAGGTGTGCTCTTGGCAGATAGTGGTGATTGTGCCTGCTTTATTGTATCACGGTTGGAGGTGGCAGCCGACGGAGGCGCCGGTGTAGCAGAACGTGTGGAAGTAGATGATGCACGTGGTGTCCATGAAGAAGGTCGACCTGCAGAAAAGTTAGTCCGCGCCAATGTCTGTCGATCCTGCACTTCACGTTCAGCTTTACAAGCAAGATGGAATAAACGAGTGATATTAGTATACTCCTTATACTCTAGAATCGTCTGAATCTCTCTATTTAATCCACCCATAAAACGTGCAAGCATAGCTTCATTCTCCTCAACAATACCACATCTAATCATGCCAGTTTGTAATTCCTGATAATATTCTTCTACAGAATTTTTTCCCTGTCTTAAGCGCTGCAATTTTTGAAGTAATTCACGTTGATAATATGGTGGAACCCAACGAGTACGCATAGCAGTTTTCAAAGCAGCCCAAGTAGCAGGAATGGGATATAATCTACAATGCTCAGACCACCAAACACATGCAAAACTAGTGAATGCACAAACAGCAGCAGGAACACGTCTCTCCTCGGGATATTGTAAACATGTAAATCGTTGTTCAGTTTCTAACTCCCAAGTAAGATATATATCAGGAACATATCTACCCTCAAATGGTGGAATATTCAATTTTAGTTTAGGGAGATGGTCATGATCTTGTACCTGAGGGTGAGCCCTACCATTGCCATTATTTGCATGTGGACGACCTGATGGTTGCTGTGCTGGTGGTGGCACGTAGTTCTGATTTTGATCAACCTCATCCTCGTAATCGCTAGCAAAATCATCCTCCTCCGCAACAGCAGCAGGAGCCACAGAAGTAGCAACAGCAGCACCAACAGTTTGGCCAGGTGCAAGAGGGAGACGGCTCACTCGGCGGAGGGCTGTTTCACGATGTGTAGGTAGTCGTCGTTGTTGTTGTTGTAGAGGTGCGTTAGGTGCAGCCGGTGGTGGTGGTGGAAGACGCGCGAGCAATTCATTAAACCTGTTATCGAGCTTTGTTTCGAACGTCTTCTCCATGTCATCTATCTTCTCCATGGCCTCTTCAAATCTGTTTAGCACATCCTGCACCTGTCCATTCATCATTTGCTGAAATTTATCATGCAACTCCTGATTCGTCATGTTCTCCCAGTCAGTCTCGTCGGCTTGTGATCCTGCCATGGTTAGCAACAATAGAAAACACACAAGAATATGATCCTACAGAATACTAACAAGAGGTGGTGGTGGCGGGTGTCACAAATCCGTCAAGCAAATCTCAAATTCTTACCAGTTCTTACCCAGCAGCAGGCGGTGATCGGCAACCGTTGTAGTCAAAACTCTCAAAAGCTTGGATAGAGCGATTGCCAGGGAGAGTCAAACGCATGACGTAGAGGTATGTGGAGCTGGGAAGGCTTATAGTATGGTAGCAAAAAGGGTCAGCAATAATCAATTCAGAGATGCAAAGTTGAATAAACGCTCAACGACGGTACTGTGCTGGTCCTAGGCTAGACCGTGCTAGAGACGCGAGCCTAGAACACTAATAAAATCACGGCGCTGCACATAAATAAGGGAAAAGCACACTCTGGAACTTTTTTTTTCGCTTTTTTTTTGCGCTCCTCTTTTTTTTTGCGCTCCTCTTTTTTTTGCGAAAAATTACTATAATGGCGAGTGTCTCAAAACTCTTCCCTCGTCAAACTGATAGGATGGGCACGAAAATTTTTTTTTCACTTTTTTTTTCGGAAATCAGGGCAGCGACGACGAAAAAGTGCGACAAAAAATCACTATGATGGCACGTGGCTCAAAAGACTCAGAAAAGCCTAAAAATAGGATAGGGAAAAAATATTTTTGCCCGTGAAAATTTTGGCCTAAAAACTGCCCGGGGGTCTCCAGACTCTCTTTTTTTTTTCGAAACCTACGCAGGCAAGGAAACACGAATCGGAATTGAGATTGATCTCAAGAACAAACCGAATATGAGAAGAACTCGGATTGGTGGTGGATATATGGTTGTGGTATATGGCAGCGGTGGTGGTATATGGTAGCGGTGGTGGTATATGGATAGAGATTGATGGTGGTATATGGATACGGATTGGTAGTGGTATATGGATAAGGATTCAGAGCGGTGGCGGATAAGCAAAAGTGGTAGATGGGCGATGATAATGGTGCGGCGGCGGCGTGACAACTTGTGACCAGAACTCGAAACTCTAAAAGACTAGACTCTAAGACCAGCAACTTGACACGACGATGCAACCGCAAATTCAACAAAGCAAAAACCCTAAAAAGATTATGCAAAGGCTCAGATTGGTTCGGATATGATGAACTAACCCTAATTTTTTTTTGTGGCTTTTTCGTGGACTGTAGGTATGAAGGTGTCCCGATGTTTCGATGAGATGGTGGCTATCGTTTTCTGTGGGAGTCGACCTTGACGATCCGACTACGAACGTGCGAGACGTCGCGCCTTAGCAATCGCTAAACCAACTTCCGAGGGGTTATTGACCACGCCGGAGCACGATCAATCTGACCACGAGGGCCTGTTTCCTGCGAGCAAACGAAGAACAAGCAAGAAACTGAGATTGCAATCTGGATATTGCGAATATAAGATGAAAGCTTTATTGATCAAGGTGGGGTTCTGTGACGTCTTGGTCTGGTCGTTGGACACAAACGAAGTACGCGAAGTTGCAGCTATGGCGAACTTTTAATCTAAACAAAACCCAAGTCTAAACGACGCCCTAAGGGCTGTATATATGGAGGAAGAGAAGGGGAATTTCGTGGCCCTTGAGGGTGGGGTCCGAAACCAACCCTAACTCTTGTTTCCCCACCATACGGACTCTAAAAATAGCCTATACTTAAGTATTTCGAAATTACATGGGCCTGGCCCATTAATAAGGTGACGCAGCACCTAGAATAGCCTATGGACGAATATTATGAAGTGGCATCTTGTATATTTCGTCCATGGCTTCATGCACTCCTTATGGCGGCTTCAAAGTCCTGAAATCATCACTTGTAACTCCGTTCTTGATCCCCTTGCGCATGCCATCAACTTCATGCGTGTTCTTGCTCCAATGTTCATCCTTCTCCAAGCTAGGCCCTTCATTTGAAAGCAAAACAAATGTATCCAATTTAGGCAGCATCATAATCTCATGAACATTAGAATCATTACCAAGAAACGAAAGTACCTGGTAATTTAATTGGCGTGCGCGAGCTCTAGTAATTGGTCCAGTATATGTAACAGTAAGGGCTGTGGGTGTAACAATGGTATTGATGTCCTCATCACCCGGTGTGGTTTTTTCTTCTGGTTTTTTGTGACAAAAGAAGTTAGTCAAAATCTACCAACATGGAATCTAGTTTTGAAGATCTCGGTGTGAGGTATCCAACGGTGAAAACGGTTCATGATTTGAACGCACGGTTTAAGAAATAAAACATTTTGAATAAACATATGTATGAAAATAAGGAAAACACTCAGGTTGCGATAAGTGGCGCACATGTAGTGCGCCACTTGTCGCTACCGAGAAGATGGAAGTGATCTTTAAAATGAGTACTTCTCAGTTAGCGATTTCAAGGAACTCTCGGCCCGAGCGTAGGTGAGAAAGAGGCAAAAATAAGCTAGAAAACGTTTAAATTAAGCCGACTTATTTCCACGCCGGGTAAGCCGCCTGGAAAGCACGACACGTGTCCAGCCCCACGCGTCGCTGGCAACCGCCCAACCTTATCCTCTCCTATCGTCATCCACACACGGGTCATCTTCCTCTCCCGCATCTCTCTCCCTCGTCTCTCCCCCTCTCACCTCTCCCTGATGCAGACACCGCCAGGAGGAAGCAGAGCCGGCCGTCACCACTGCTGGAGAATTGCTTCCCCCCCTCTCCCTCCTTCCTGTCGCGTTTGAGGGATGCTCCAATCCCCGCCGCCCAAAGCCATGGAGAGGAGAGAGAGGTGATGGAGCTGCAACGGAGGCAGGTGGTGCTACGACTCAGCACCGCCGCGCCGGAGACCACGAATCGAGTGTAGCTTCTGCGCCGCCCCCCCGCCCGCCATGGGCGTCTCCATGAGTTGCAATGGAGCACCGCGCGGTGTTGCCATGGTGACTGCGGCGAGTGGCCGCCGGAGGCGCTGCAACTCCGGCGATGTTGCCTCGAAGCTGTCAGGGAGCACCGCTGGTGTTGCAATGGAGCAACGCCGGGTCGTCGGAAGCATACCGGGCGCTGCAATGGAACTTCGCCAGAGTTGCAATGAAGGTTCGTCGGCGTGGTTGATGCTGCGTTGGAGCTCCGCCGGGGCTGCAATGGTGCTTCGCCGGACGCTATCGATGTTGCGTTGAAGCAATTTTCGCCGACCAGTGCGCCATGAGAGCTGCAGTGAAGCTTTGACAGGGTGCCATTAGCGCTGCGTTGAAGCGTAGCGTGGTCGTTGTTGCCATGGCGTTGCAGCGATTGAATGGCTACAAGCGCGCAAATCCGACGTCTGGCCGCCAAATAAGCTACTCATTTTGGGTTGTGGCCCAAGAGCGGGCGCGTGTAAGAAATTTCCAATTCCAGCCGAGCACGACCGGAACGGGGAGCTCCTAGTGGGCGCTAACAGCGCCGATCAGAGAAGCTGGCGCTCGCAGGGGCGCGTAACGGGCCGGCCCATTTGTTTTTTCCTTTCTGTTAGAAACTGCAAAAAAAATGCGCGGGTAGCAAGAGTCAAACAACGGACCTCAGAAACCACTTACGGATGCACCAACCATTACACCATGGAACGACATATGCTTAGAATCTTCATCTGCTACCTTTTATTCTTTTTGCAGCTCGCGAACCCCAGACCGTTCCGCAGAACTTTTTTTCTTTTTTTCTGTAACGGTTTTGTTCGCCTTTTTTCTTTCCTTTTTTTCTAAATACGTGCACTTTTTGAAAAAAAAACAAAGAAACTTTTTTCTCAAAATGCACGAGCTTTTTAAAAAATTGAAAAAAACATCGGTCTTTTAAGTTCATCAAATTTGAAGAAAGATCATCAAATCTGAAAAAAACAATCATTGGATTTGAGAAAAGTTCATTAAAATTGGAAAAGTTTCATCGAATATCAGAAAAGCTCATCATAATTAGAAAACTTCATCAAATCTGAAAAAAATTCATCAACTTTATAAAAAAGTTCATTGGTGAAAAAAAGTTCATCAAATTTGAAAAAAGATCATCGAATTTGGAAAAAGTTCATCAAAGTTAAAAAAATAGTTCATCGGATTTTTAAAAAGTTCATCAAATTTGAAAAAAATTCATCGAATTTGGAAAAAGTTCATCGAATTTAGAAAAAGTTCATCAAATTTGGAAAAAGTTCATCAAATTTTAAAACATGCTTCATCAGATTTGAAAAAAAATCATCAAATTAGGAAAAAGTTCATCAAATTTGAAAAAAAAGTTCATCGATTTTAAAGAAAAAAATAGAGATTTAGAGAAAGAAAGAGAGGGCTAGGAAGAGAGTTTGGACATGGAGTTATTTTCCTTGGTCTTACAAAAAATGAGATTGATCCAGGAAAATAGAAATAGTCATGTGTGGAAATTTTGATCCAACTCATGTGAATTTAATTCAATTCGGCTTGAAATAGGAAGTGGGTGTTTGGAAGGTGTAGAAAATGTTGAGATTTTGGTAAGGCTTCAATACATGCACAAAGATTTATTGGCAAGGTTTTGATTCGTTTCTCCTGTTACAACACACGAGCATACATATTTACTATATGAATAACTGGAAATGTAAATTATAAAACTGAAATTATTGTAATGAACTTTCTTTTCAAATCATTCTAAAAGACCATTTCTAAATGTACAACAGAAAAACATTCTTTTCAAAGAAACACCTGATAAAAAAAATAATTTATAGAGAAATGTTCCAATTTTCATAAAAATGCTAACTATTCTTCAAAAGGTGTTACATTTTTAATGAAAACGTTAACTTTTATTAAAAATAAGGAAATTTCCACGTTCAACATTATTGTCGACGTTTATTGAAATTGCATATAAAAAATGGTGCAAAATGGCACATGAAGCAGGTTGTGCCCCTTTTGTCGCCCGGTGCAACGCACGGGCATTTTTACTAGTGATGAGCAATATACGTATAAGATTTTTTTAGGATACAAGAACCATTTTTGTAATACACATCAACAACCATGCAAAAATAAGAATACACACTAACATTTTCTTATGTCCACATATATTTCTTTAATGTACGTGAGTATTTGTTTTTGAAAACACGTTATATTGGTGTATTTTACCAAAAATGACAGGGAAACGGAAGCAGAAATGTAAATGGAAACGGGCCAGACGCACTGAGCCATTCGAGCAACGTTGTCGCGAGGCCCAGTCCTTAGGGTATGTCGTGGAGGCCCACTCACCTTGGCAGAGCAGAGAGGAGGGAGGCGTACTTCGAAGAAAACAGAGAGGTCGGCGGCGGCCTGGGCGCCGGCGATGGGCAGGCGGCGGTGGCGGCGGCGGGATTACGCGGCGACCATCCATGGAGACTTACCTAGGATCGAGAGGCACTTTCTCTAGGGAGTCGGAGGCCATCTCATCGGCGGTGGCGCAACGAGTTCATCGAGGTTAGGCTTTTCGTACGTTATCCTGACTGTTCCTACTAGCATCGATCAGTCCCTTGTTACTAATCAATACATCCTTTTGGATCGACACTAGTTCATACATAGATAGCCTTCGATCAAACTGACACTAGTTCATACTCCCTCCGTTCCAAATTAGTTGACTTGAATTTGTCTAAATACGGATGTATCTATACTTATTTAGTGTTTAGATACATCCGTGTCTAGATAAATATGAGAAGTAATTTGGAACGGAGGGAGTATTAGCTTTCTATCGATCGAACAATTTGCGAGATTTTTACGACGCCAGTGCAGATTACTAGTAGTACTTTATTATTAGGTGACCTGGCTGATGATGAGCAGAAACATGTCTCTGTTGATAGGGGGGAAAGGCTGAAGATGCAGAATGCAATAGGTTCGTTCGTGGTTCCATCTGGAATTCTGGATCCAGATGGATGGGGCAATGCACATGCACTCTGATCAACTCTGAAGTCTGAACTGCATACCGAGAGAGAAGCTCAGCAAAAATCTACTGTGACCAGTGCGGTGTAAGTCACTCGATCCTCCTGATCAGATTATATGTACTCCCATGTGTTTTTTGCCTCCATCCTGCATCTTGAATGGTGCAATGCAGCATGATTTTGTGTAAACATTCTACCTTGCCTTGAAAAGGAACACAAGAACAACAATATATTGACAATATATAGCAAAATAAAATGAAGAACAGCGAGGTGTGGGCGTTCTGGGTTTAGTGGGCTGCAAGGCTAGCTAGAATGAGCGTGAATGAATGAATGAATGGCGATCCGCCCAAATCCTGGCCCATGCCTGCCTCTCTCTCTCTCTCTCTCATGCACCATCATCATAATCTGCACCCATCTCATTTCCCTTTTCTTTTTCCCTTGGGATCGAGAGAGAGAAGGAAGATGCAGCAAGATTTTGTGCCAATAATTGGGGGGAAGGAAGGCAATCACGGACCACACAGGTTTTCTCCACGCGCTTATCGCTTCCCGTCCGCCCGTCGCCAGATGCCATGGTCCATGGCTGGCCGCAATAATGTTCCCACCATGCGTAGCCCCCTTCTTACTGCTAGCTTAGCCAGGCATCATAATTAAGGGCCACGACAAAATTAAAGTTATTTTGTTTTGTTTTTAGAGGGTAAGCATATAATATCCTGATGAGAAAAGTCGACGCAGATAGAAACTGTAGGGATTTGTGGACAGCGTTAATTCATCTGTATTTGTGAAGATTATTACAACTGGATGGACTACGCATAACCTTTCTTCGAATACGGAGATGCTGACTTCACTGTGCCCTGATATATACTCGCACCCCAACAAAATCCACATTTAAGCTGTACTTGTGATAGGGTTCGTGCTAGGACATATCTTTCCTCACAAATAGTAGTAGAGACTGCAGCACTTAATTAGTCCTTTGAAAAGAAAAGAAGAAAATAGAAAAAAAAGGGGAGATCATCTTTCTGTGGCCCAAAATGAGTGAACGAATCATCTCATCTGTGATCATGTGCATATCCATCCGTGTACGACCGATCAGTCGATCGAGCTCGTGCGTCATAATAAATTGCGTGATCAACAACTTGACCCAAAACTACTGTTGCAAAGTCAATCATGATTTAAGAAAAAATAGAGGTGGTGACCAAAAGGCTATGCAATGCAACTATGCAAGCATCTTTGTCACGAGGGGAAACGGCATGGCAGCCTCTCCAACCTCTAACGACCTGAAATTAAAACGCTGCCAAGTACGGTTGAGGGGTCATTATCCCTCCCTCAGTCCACGGTGCTACAATACAATGCGTCCGCGTTTAATTAAATATATGGATTAATCCTTGCTTGTGTGTGGTCACGGAGCCTGCCTACCTGACGATTGCATAGTACCAGCACCGCGCAGCCGCTTAATTATCCTGCTGGATCAAATATATGAAATGATTAGGGTTGTTTGTTTGAGCGATGATGCGTGGGTTAGCAGGTAGGGCGTACAATGTTACAAAATATGAAGTCTATCCAGTTAGTTGCTTGCAAGTAGTGTTGATTTGAAGGTGTATTATTAATTATTCCTATGAAGAATCATACATCTACGTCTGCAGATCTGCTCATGGTTGAGACCAGAAAAGTCTACACCTTTTGAATTTGAAGGATGTATATGTCATGTATGTATGTATGTATGTATGTATGTATGTATGTATGTATGTATGTATGTATATGGACATAAGAAACAATAATATGTAGAACAGTTTTTACAAGTTAATAAGAAAGATGAGTCATGCTTCTGGCAAGTGGTGATTAATCTAGAGTTTGGCCTCCACTGAGCTCATCCACATACTTTAATTTGGCAAGAAGTTTCAAAATCCAGCACCTAGCTAGGCACTATATAATATATATGCTAGCATAGATGCAAGAAGAAGCTTTCACCCATCATGGACAAATGGACCCTAATTAACCGAGCTAGCATCCAAAATCAATGAGAGAGGAGCAGCATGTATATGAGTATGAGCATGTCCAATATTAGATGCTTGTAGAACTGGACAGTCCCTAGCTAACCACCTGCAAAAATACAAGAGATCATTCACATATATCTAATCTAATCGAGGGCCGGCATCAGTTTGGTATTTGAGTGTCTGGTAAGATAACCCAGTGAAGTCTAAACCCATAAATAAAGGTAGCTAGAGGGAAAAGCCATTTAATAAAATCCTCTCATCTCATCTGAGGAGTGTTCATCCTAAGACTAATAGTTTGTTGTGCAGTATAGCTACAGTGATGCCCTGTCCATTTGTCCCTCCCCAACTGTTGATGCGCTGAACCTATCCTTGTACTGTTCTTGCTCAACTCTATGCCTGCAAATGTGGCCATCCTCTAGGTCTAGGCTCTAGCTGGGTGGCCAGTCAGTTTAATCTGGGAGGCCCATTGATTGTGTGTGTCAATGGAGCCAGCCAGCCAGCCAGCCATCTCTGCATCATCAGCAGCACTTTTTTCGCTTCCACCTTTCAGTACTAGGTTTTGGAGGCACATGTTATAATGGTGGTCAGATTGCAATTGATAGCTGCAGCTCCTACCTGTATGTATGTGTATCTTGCCTTCTTAACAGAATGGTGTCATCATCAGATCAAAGCTGCTGCAAATGCATGCCTTTTTTTACAAGTGCATCTGCACCTTCTGATCCATTCAGAGTTATCACAAATAATTTCCAAGTTTTTATTCCATTTCCCTGTAAGGGCTTTGCTTCTGGACTCAATGCACATTCATCAGTCATAAGAGATAAATACTAGTCTGTCAAAGGCATCACTCCTTTCCTTTGTTATTCTGAACAAAATAAATTGAAAAATTCAGTGGAACTGGAGGCCATTCAAAGTTATCAACTGAAAGAGAGGCGTTTAAATACCAAGTGGAGTTGATCAAGCCTGCATTTCGGTGCCCTGTTCCCCCAGTTTTTGTCTTGTTGAATGTCCTTGTCCAATGTCTTAGACAGGATTTAATCATGCCCATACCCTAAAAAATGCACATACACATAGAACTCAACCAATCTTCTCCAGAGTTCCATATATCCTGTGGTAGGTGCCAAATGTGTGCAATAACCAGCAGATAATTTCCCTCCAAAAAGGCTATGGGTTTATTCATGGCACTAGGGCACAGACAGAGGGCCGGACCAATGTGCAAATTTGTTGAGAAGTAAATGTTGACAGGGCAGAACAACAGTGCCACCGTCTCCTCCTTGGTGTATATGCCCACAGTGTACTTGTCACTGGCAAAAAGGCCAGGGGTCCCAATAGCATCTAGCTAGGGTTCTGGAGGAGAGAAGCCTTTGACCAATGTAAAAGTGCAAACGGCCTCTGCTCTGCCGCTTGTCCTTGACATGCACAGCTACTTGTTAGCTACTACTAGTACTGTTTTGATGGTGAAATTCTCTTGTTAAATAATGGTATGATGCTACAGTGGTACCAACATGAAAGTGCATATATTTATAGCCAGCTGAAGTGATGTGTTTGCTCCAAAAAAGAAAGAAAGGGGAGACAGAGAGAGATGCTTAGTCATGGGTCATTGTTTCCTGGGGATCATGGATATATGACTGATATGAACAAGGATAGCTCTGCCCACAATCATCTGTGTGATGTTTCAGTTGATTGCGTTTGCATGGATCGGTCCATCACCGTCGTTGATGCCTAAGAGTTGCCGAAGAACTTGTCATGTTAGTCTCTTTCCATAGGCAACTTTTCGGTGCATTTTTTGTGCCGAAAATGTATCCTGGGATCGACAGGGACGCCGAATTGTTAGGTCGGTTTCGGTTATGATTACTGACATATACGTGCACCATGATATGTACTGCGGCTAGCTGTTTTTACGTCTGAAAACCAAGTTATGGACAGACCGAATGTTCTTGACTCTTCATAAGAAGTCTTCTGATGCTCCTCTGTTCTCACAGGTATTTCCAGGGATACAGAAAGTAGATGGTGACTATGTCTAAGTATGGAAATTTTGCTTTCCGGCAAAGCTAAACAAACAAAATTATTGTTTTATCAGATGCTCAGCATCCATTTGTAGATGCCAAAAGTTAACTAGTGCAATGGATGACTTGTCAAAATCTTGAACTAAATCAAACTGATTAGCTGTAAAATTTCAGTTTAGAAATTTTGGGGACTAATTTGCGTAGATGCTAAAATTTAATTAGTGGAATGGGTGGCTTGTAAAAAAAATGAACCAAGTCAAATTGATTGGCTGCACAAATTCAGTTTAAGACTTGATCATCTGTTTGTCAGTAGGTAAATTATGAAGGCAGGAGGAATCAAAATAAGTTGTGATGGGTATCATTGGCATGGACAAAAAGCTGAAAACTGAATTGCCTTTTGATGTTCCTCTCTTCTTTTAATCCATCTCATGATCTTGTTTGTACATACTTTAGGGTTTGACAAGGTCTAAGATCCACAACAGCCCTCTGAATATTCAAAGATGGATATGCCCTCACCTAGAGCTGCCAAGCTGAATTAAACAACACAATAATTTTCTTGTGAAATCTATTCTATCTCATAATAAACAAGAAGAAGCAAAATAATATAAAATCAGATCTTGCTTCTGTGGCACAAAAACTTTAGTATTTGTTTAGTCAGCATTTGACAAGACGTGTTTGTCCAGGTGTTGCTAAAACAATGGCACAATCAGTGCGTTGTTTAGAGCCTTCTAATCCCTCTGGCTGCAAGCCATTATATTCTACTCAGAGTTAATATACTACTGTTTGGTAGCTTGGGTGATGACATGGTTCAGACAAGAATAATATAGACTAGTACCTTGATGGTGATCCAGTTGGTTTAAGTCAAGTTAAGTTAATCATATGTGGACTTTGGCTTTTATCCCAAGACTTCTTTAATGCACATTGTCTATGCCGTGTATCACACATCGCTAGAGTCATCGACAAACTGACACGGCATGAAACAAACCATGTAAATGCCGATTTTCTTTTCACACGTCAAGTTTTCGGTAACATCAAACATTCACACCTCCGCGACAAGTTAAAAATGGTTCTAAAGCAGCCTAGATATGTAAGAAAACATATCACTCTGCATATATGCTTAATTAGGTCTTGTGGTCTTTCTGCAGATCTTGTCTGAAGCATGGAACCAGATTTGCTTCGCACATGGAAACCAAATCAAACAAGGCCCTGAGCTGGTAAGGCAAAAGCTGATGATTTTTATACTCAAGACTAGCACTAGTATAAGCTCACAGGGTTTGACAGCCAGGATTAGCCCGTCCAATCAGCAGCGGCCACGTGGCGCGCCCCGGCCACCAAATTCAAAGAGAAGCTTCTCCGTGATTGAAAGCAATCAAGTAGGAACACGCGTATAATGGCGACAAATGGCCTGGAAAAAAGATACCAGTAGTTAATGTAGGAAAGCTGAGTAAGCAAGCAGAAACAGCAACCCACACTAAAAATCAAGGACCATGACAGCAACCCCTACCCCCCTACTACATATTGTGTGGCCAATATAGTAGTGCTAATTAATCGCACACGTCATGCCTACCTCAGGAACAGCTTAGCTAAACAGTGGGCTTTAATATTGGTGCTAACCGAATATTCGTGCAAACAGAACTGGCCATAGTTCAGTTTCCTCTTGTTTTTTTGCACATATGTTTGTTTTATAGGGTAATTTATTTACTGTGGTTGGGAGTTAGATGGCAGTTTCATTGATGCTCTGTTTGTTTTGCATGAATGAAATATTTATAATCCATAAACGGCTATTAGTTGGACCCAAGGAGGAGGGCTTACCAAGGCGGCCAAACAACAACTTAATTATCCATCAAACTAATCATGCCAATTATTTTATCGTAAACCCGCTCATTTAATTAAGATATCGGCAATCGATGCTTGCTAGAACCAGCCACAACTTGCAAGGAAACTCCTCTTGGTCTGGTATGCCCTGAGAAACTAATTAACAGCCAATCCAAGCGTGTATCTTCACTAACAAGGCACCATAAGGTTTCTCACGCCGATTAATTAGTTACATATTGCTCAATCATTTACTTGTTTATTGTGCTCTGGGGTGCTTTATGCCCTACAACTGCACCACCTTCCTCATCTTGATATCAGGATGCAAATATGAGGTTTGATTGCTGCTGCAATAATCATGAAATAGTTCTTTTTCTTGCCATCTTTACATTTTGATGGAACTGCATCATGCTTAAAATATGCTATCCTGATGACTAGCTAAAAGGTGGGGGAAAAAGGGTAATTAGTGGGTGGTTACCAGAAAGTAAAAAAAGAAGATGGTAGAAGAAGAGGCTAGCAGTACTAGTAGTAGTAGGATAAAAAGGGAAGGCAGCAGGTAGGGGGTGGCATTTCTAATTTAAAGTCCAAGACAAGTGTTGGATTGGGATTTAGGTCCACCCACTGGTTGTTAGGAGATGGAGGAGGGCATCCATCCATCCATCTGACCACCCCTAACCACAATACCCACTCCCAACCTCAATGTGTGCGCAGCAAGACCCCCTCCCCCCTGCCTTTGATTTGAAGAGAGGTTACCGGGTTAACCACCATTAGCGACCGCACTTAATTAGCGCTGCTGCTCTCCTGGTTCGCTGGATTGTGTCTAAATCACGGATCACGTGTGCGCTAAGGTCATTGAATACACACACACACACACACATATATAGATGGCGTGGCCATGGCGCGGTAACCACGATGAAAAAGAGCAAGCGGCAACGTAACTTCGCCGTAAGGAAGACAGTAAAGATAATTGGTCTTCATGACAACATTAGTGCTGTTTTTACTGGAGAGGCAAGCAAAGTACAGTGGTTTTAAAAAATATCTTTGTATGAGCTAAATTTTTACATTGCTTTAGAACGTATACTCCCTCCGTAAACAAATATCAGACGCTTTAGACCATTACATAGGAAGTATGTGAGAAAACAGAATGATATTTTGGGCAGCATGCTGGAACATTCTGCCCCCAGAACTTTAGTTAGTTCCATATATGATGGGTGGTGACATTCCTTCTATTCTGCTCATGCAAAATTTAGCCCAAATTCGTCCATGTTCTCTGCGCCGCGCCGAGAAGGGATCCGCCGCGGGGGCGTTGTCGCTGCCTCAATTGGGATGCCACTTCTCGAATCCATTCAAGGGCCTTGAATTGAGTTCAAGACAGCTCTCCAAACAAGCAAGAGAGAGTTATAGAGGGAGAGGATGAACTTGGCTGGTGGACCACATTCACCACCCAAGGCCAGGCCAGGCCAAGAACCCCACCGCTAATTGTTTTCTCCCTCCCATTGGGGTGTTGATGTCACACGTGATGAATCCCCCTCAATCCCAAATGATTTGGTGATCCTGCTTGCATATCTCCATTAGCTGGCACCAAAACCAAAAGCCAAGCTGCACTACCGCCGGTGGTTCTGCTTCAGCTGCAGGATGAAAACTCTGAACTTTTTTTTGCTCTGTCTCAAAGAAAAACAGCTCTGAAATTTTATTTGCTTGTTTGTGTTTTTTTATGTGTGTGGAAATTGTGGTATAGCATAGACTTTATCGTGAAGGGAGAAACAAGGGGACGACGACAAGTAGCCGGAACTTGCGGTGGTTACACCAGCAAATGGCTCCAAGCGGCAGCAGTTGGGGGAGGAGAAGGTTAGTTAAAGGGCAAGGGAAGGGAAGAGTAGACATACATACTCCAACATACTAATAATCTTCTTGCCCAGTCCACACCAACTAATAATAATAGTAAATCAGGAAACCAAATTATTCCATATTTGGTGCTGCTGTGCTGTTAGTGGGTGGTCTCTCTGAGCTCACCTTTCTTTTTTCTTTATTTATTTATTTTAATTAGGCAGCAAGCCACACAGCTGCTGCACAGTAGATAGGGAGAGGGAGAGAGAGGGGCCTGAACTCCGAGGGAAGAAACAGAGCAAGAGAGAGAGAGAGAGAAAGGGAGGAGCTTTTTCTCCCTTTGAGCTCTGGTTTTTTGGGTATTTTAATCCTGGGATCTGATTTTGTCCCCATATTGGGAGGATCGATTATCTTTCTCCCCACCCCCTCCTCTCACCCCTCCCCTCTCCCTCTCTCCCTCTATCTTACTCTCTCCATAGACTGGTGGAGGAGGAGGAGATCAGCTTTGGATGCAATCTTCTTCTTCTTCTTCTTGTGCCTGCCCCCCACGAGGAGCACACCCTCGCCCCCAGGTCTCCCCTCCCTCCCTTCCATTTTCTTATGACCTTCCCTCCCTTGCTCTGCGCCTCCGTCTCCCTGCGGCTGCACCTTCTCTGCTTCTTCTTGCATGTATGGCTGCTTGCTTACCTTCGTCTTTGCCCTTGTCTGCTTCCAGTCCGATGATAGGGTTTCGCTGAATTGTGCTCTTCTTGTCCATGCTTCCGATTTCCTGGATTTGTAGAAGTAGGGCTCTGCTACGCCTTCTGAATTTTGAGCTCGTTTTTTCGGTGTTCGGGGATTTTGCACGGGTGCCAGTCGATTCTGAGGCGGTTGGATTTTCTCGAGGAATTGAAAGTTCAGGAGAAAAATATGGCCCCCTTTTATCCTTTTTATTACCTTTATTATTATAGCTCCTGCCTTTCTTGGTGCGTATTATGTTCTTTCAGTCTTTTTCCCTCTGAATTATGTGATATCTTCTCTCTCTCTTTTCCCTTCTCAAATTGCCAAGCTCTCTGTTTTCCTCTCTACAGCAGCATGTTCGTTTCTTGGCCTGTAATTTGAGCTTATTATCTGTGGAGGGGATTTTGTGATTGCTGGCCAAATTGTAAAAGTCCTTTTGTCTTTCTCCTTGATTTCCTCCTTTCATCAAGTCCAGCTCTTCAAAGGCTCTGTTTCCTGTTACAATTGCCTTTTTGAAGCTGTTATTGTGTTGAGTCACCACACTATAGAAGATTCTTGGTGCTAATCAAATCCTACCTCTTTTGTTTTATCAAAACTAAGGGGTGGTTATTTTAGCTTTATCATGTAGTACTAGCTTGTAAACTGCGAACTTGCTGCCTTGGAGTTTCCTCCTGGCTCTGCTGCCTCTTTCGCATCGTAAAATCGAGTATTCAAACAGAATTTCGGCGAGCAACTATGCTGAGCAGGTTCATCTCTTCTTGCAGATTGATCAGGAAGCCACAGTCACATCGGTAACGCGGTAGCGGAGCGTCTTCGAGGGGTTTCATGTTGGTTTAACAAGGTACTCCTGGCAAACGATCGGTAACTAATCACTCGATAATCGTTCGCTGAAACTCTAGTTATCTATGCAATTTTCCTTTTTCTCGTATGGCCGCGGTTTTTCCGCAGTAAGACCGTGGCGTTGTCCATATGATTCTTGAATGAATGAAAAAAAGGAATACACTGGTGCAATGATTTGATTCTGGTTACTTGTGTTATCCGGCTACTTGGGTTGGTATAACAGTAGGAATTCACAAGCATATATTCCTGTTATCCTGATAACAAAGGAGGAGCACAGAGCCCAAAACTTTCTTGATCCAATCTGAAAGTTTGAAGGACCACTTGTACCTTTAGCCTGCAAATTCGCACGTCACGGTGTCAGTTCCTGCCAGAACCTTGCAAAAATCCCACTTCTCGAGCAAATTTTTTGCAGAGGACTGCATTTCAAACAGACTTGGTTAAATCCTGCCAAAACCGGGCCTGAACCTCAGTTTTGATTTCCAACTTGTGAAGACTGACCTCTGTTTTGCTACTGCTTCCACTGCAGAGCAAGCTGTTTTTTGGTTGTCAAACTTTTCACGTTCAGAGTGTTGTGGAGATCTTTTATTCAACTGCTTTACAAACACTTGCAGTACCTTTTTTTTACATCAGTAAAAAGAATACTTGCTCAGATTTTAAAACTTGGTTGCATATTCTTATCAGCCCATTTCATTTATGTCGATTGCAGGAGGTTGGATTGATCTTCTACTGAAACTTGCTACTGGTTGTTAATAATATCTATGCTTCACGGTGATCTTGGTCAGTAAAAGAGAGATGGCTACTTACTACTCGAGCCCTGGCAGCGAAAGAGAGTCGCAAGACATGTACTCAAGAGACCCGGGCGGTGCATCCTATCCGATGTCGTCTGCTCTGGGCAACTTGCTCTATCTGAACAATCCATCTTCTGGGCCATACACTGAGTTCAGCGGCATTCTGCAGACTCAGCAGAATTTCATGGAGATGCCTGGCCATGGCCATCATTCTGCAATGTCCCAGGACTCATCGGCAAGGGAGTCGCAGGACATGCTTGCTTCCCACCATGGGCAACGCTCGTTTGGTCATGTGAAAGATATGAAGAATGAGATGTTGATGCATATGATGGATGGGGCACAGAGTGGTGGTGCTGAACTCATCCATGATGATCCCCACAATGGTGCACAGTTCGAGTTTGGTGTCCTGAACAACCATGACTCGTCGGATGTTCCGGTAGGGCAAGGCCAAGGCCAAGGCCAAGGGCTGTCTCTGAGCCTCAACACACAAATCCTCGCGCCGTCCTTGCCATACTGGTCTATCAAACCAGACATGTTGACGCCAAACTCTTACCAGGAAAGCCTTAGAATAGACGACATCCGGATGAAGAACATGCAGTCTGAGGCCTCTCGTGCGATCCGGCACTCGAGGTATCTCAAGGCAGCTCAAGAAGTGCTAGATGAAGTTGTGAATGTTTGGAAGAACATCAAACAGAAAGCTCAGAAAGAGCAAGCTGAACCTGGTAAAGCAGATGGCAAAGAGACCGATGGAGGGCCAAAAAGCGAGGGCGCATCGCAAGAATCCGGCGCAAATGCAGCACCTGAGCTGTCCACTGCTGAGAAGCAAGAGCTTCAGAACAAGATGGCCAAACTGATGGCAATGTTGGATGAGGTGGGTTGGTGACTATGTTCAATTTCTGCTTGTACCTTTCTTTCTTCTGAAATACAAACAACTCAATGCAGATTTCTGTTTACTGACACTGACTGTCAGTATGTCTAACCGATTAGTTTGACTTTTAACACGTTGATGTTAGCGAATTGGCTGGTAGATTCTGGATCAGACTGACATAGTAGCTTCTATCCATTAAGAATGAATGTTGCTTTGTATTTTGCACAGTGTTTTTTGTTACCGTAGTAAATTATTCTAACATTAAGATAAAAAATTATATTTCAGGTGGACCGGAAATACAAGCACTATTACCACCAAATGCAAAATGTGGTTGCATCTTTTGACATGGTGGCTGGGCCCGGATCTGCCAAGCCTTACACCGCAGTTGCTCTGCAGACAATCTCACGACATTTCCGGTGCTTGAAGGACGCTATCAATGATCAGATCAATGTTATCAGGAAGAAGCTCGGCGAGGAAGAAAATTCGTCTAGCAAGGAAGGCAAATTGACCCGTCTTCGGTACATTGATCAGCAGCTAAGGCAACAGCGTGCTTTCCAACAGTACGGTATGATTCCTCAGAATGCCTGGAGACCGCAGAGGGGACTGCCTGAAAACTCGGTTACAGTTCTTCGTGCTTGGCTCTTCGAACACTTCCTTCACCCGTAAGTATCTTTCTTCATGAAGTTTAATCCATTTGTTGTTGTTTCTTTTTCTGTGAAGACCATTTGTTCTCGTGTCTTATCATTCTTCATAAATTTTTTGCAGGTATCCAAAAGATTCTGAAAAGTTAATGCTTGCAAGGCAGACTGGCTTGACAAGGAGTCAGGTAATATATACCATTGTCTTTTCCTGTGCTTAATCATTGATCTACACTTGATTTTATTTCTGAAAAAATCTTGCAATTCGAATAAACGTAGAAATATCAGAGTACTTTACTTGTCTTCAAAGTTTGTACCACTGCACGGTGTACTTGCTTGTATTTTATTTCTCATTATTTATTTGTGTCCAACCACAGCATAAAACCTACAACTTGCATTTTCTCCTTATAACAGCTATCTGTGTTTCTTCAAGGATATTTATTTTATTCTTTCATGCTTTTCCAGATTTCGAATTGGTTCATAAACGCTCGTGTCCGCCTTTGGAAACCAATGATTGAAGACATGTACAAAGAAGAGACCGGTGATCTGGAGCAAGACTCCAACTCTTCCTCTGACAATGTGTCGAGAAGCAAGAACAAAGTGGCATCTTCAGAAGAGAATGAAGATCTGAAGAACGCCAGGGCTCGGGTTTGCGAGACCAGCCAGCTAAGTGAGTCGAGAGCCAGCATGGGAACTATGAATGTTGGTGGGGCACCTGTTAGCTTCCAGAACGAGGCCAACCCTGATGACAGTTTCATGAACCTGATGATGAAGGATCAGCGATCCGGTGAGGCAGATGGAGGCCTCCTCCTCCACAACGCCGTCGCGCAGCACTCGGACGAGAATGCGCGGTTCATGGCCTACCACTTGGCAGAGCTTGGGCGGTACGGAAACGGCAACGTATCGCTGACGCTGGGCCTACAGCACTCTGGCAGCGGCCTGTCGGTTCCAAATGCCCAAGCAAACTTCCCTGGTGTCAGTGACGATGACATCTACAATGCCGGTGCTCCTCTCGGTGTTAGCATTGCATCTTCGGACTACGAATCTTTGAACCAGATGGATCAGCGGCAACGCTTTGAGCAATCGCCTCTTTTGCATGATTTTGTGGCCTGAATCATGATGATGCATCAGATCAGGACCATTGACACAAAGATTGGGTGGGGGGTGACAGCATTTGTAAAAGAAACTCCTAGTGGCAGAATAATAACATGCCTGCAAGAGCATGGGGTTGTAGCTTTGTAGTTGCCATTTGATACAGGAGAGGGGGTATAGCAGGAAATGTAATATAAAGCGTAGGTGGTGGGGGTGATAGGGGGTAAAGATGGAAAATCTTTTGTAAAGATAAAATGCAATTTACTATACGTGTAAAAGCTTGTGCTCAGTATTGTAAAGTAATGGCCACTTCAGGGTGATAGTACACATTGCTAAATGATGGCTATTCTTCTTCTTTTCTACCCTCCATATCTTGTGCCCAGTATTGTAAAGTATTTGCCAGCTAAGGGTGATCGAAATACTTCGCTTTTCCATTCAAGATGCAACGAGAGTTCAAGCCCATGCTCTTCATGAAGCGAACAATCTGTTACAAACAAAATGAGATGGAAGAACAAATTATTTCTTCATGAAGCTATTTACTGCACAGGAAAATCTCCTCTACAACCTTCAAATTTGAATTAAAACATACTGAATCTAAACAATAGGGAAATTAATGTGATAACTCAATCAAATCAACTATTGTGTTAAATCACGCTGGTGAGATAATCTTTGCTTTGTGTTGGTGTTACAAGAGAAGTTTTTTCTGTAGCAAAGACGGAAGAGGTCAGGGGCCAGCTCTGCAGGTGGATCCCCGCCCAGCCAGCGGGCGCGTGCCGCCGCCGACGGTGATGTTGGTGGCAGCCGCGAAGAGGGTGTGGTCGTCTTTGTCGTAGCCTCGTAGGGGATGGGAGAGCCACTCGAGGGCTTGTCCTGTGTGCGCCATTCCAGCCACTTCCATCGTAACCGTGGGGGCCGTCCGAAGCGTTTGAGGTCGATGATGCCAAGTCCACCAAGGCATTTGGGCCAGCAGACGGTGGACCAGTTCACTAAAGCAATTCTACGGTCTGCGTCTGGCCTTGATCTCCAAAGGAATTTCTCTATAGGTTTTGTCGATTTGTTTGATGTCCCATGCACCGAGCTTGAAGATGGTAATCAGGTAGGTTGGGATTGCTGATAAAAGTAAAACAAAATGGATCAGCCGCAGACGAGCATCAGCGGACTTGAGCTTGCCATGCATTTTTGGAGCATGGAGGCCAGCTTGTCCAGGATTGGCTGGATATCTGCTCAGGTGATGTTCTTGTAGTGTAGAGGTAGCCCAAGGTAGGTACATGGGAAATGAAGCAATGGCACTGGGAATTGTTGCACGAGAGTGGGTATAGGTCAATGTCATCAAGGAAAGAGGGAGTATGCCGCTCTTCTCCAAATTGTAGACGAGACCAGAGGCAGCACCAAAACAGGCTACCACCATGTTGGTTATCACGCATGATGTCCGCAGGCTTCGGAGACATGAAGAGTGTAGCATCATCGGCATAAAGGATCACTCTTAGCTGTGATGGTGGCAAGCTGGCCGGGTCGAGAAGTTGAGTTGTTGCTGCCTTTGCAAAGATTCAGTGGAGAAATGCAATTGCCAGAATGAAAATCATGGGAGAAAGTGGGTCTCCTTTACGCGGGCCTCTATGGTGGGTGAAGGGCTAGGCCAAGAGCTCACCATTCACCATCACACAAGAAGAGGCAGTGCTCCAGAGCAGGGATGTCATGTCACGCCACTGGTTGCGAAAACCCATGTGGGAGACACTACCGGACTTGCCACCTATGCCGACGGCCCATAGGCCATTTCCCGTCGGCATAGATCATGCCAGCGTACTCTTGTCAGACTGTCGGCATAGTTTAGCCGTCGGCATAGGGGCCTATGCCGATGGCTCCCGTCCGGCCGTCGGCATAGTTTAGCCGTCGGCAGTGTTTTTTGCCTGACGGCAGCGGACAGTGCCGTCAAAAGCGCTGACGAATCACGTGACGCTGCGTGGCAGAGGTATGCCGACGGCCAAGCCGTCGGCATAGGCCAAAATCTATGCCGACGGCTTTTGCCGTCGGCATACCTCTGCCACGTGGCGTCCTATGGTGCCTCCTGGCGGCAGGGATATGCCTACGGCAAAGCCGTCGGCATAGATTTTCCATCTATGCCGACGGCTTTGCCGTAGGCATATCCCTGCCACGTGGTAGGCTCTGGGAAGCCCTGGGCACATCTATGCCGACGGCTTTGCCATCGGCATAGATCTGTTTTTTTTATTTTCCCTGTTTTCTCCTTTTCAATTCATTTTGACAGCATTTCAAAGCAGAAAATATGGGATTATGCAGAAATATGACAGTTCATCATCTAAACATACTCAAGTTCATCATCATCATTTAAACATACTCAAGTTCATCATCTAAAGATTATCACCGGCGAAAGTTCATGAACATAAGTAGTGCAAGACATGGAACATCATTTCAAAGCAGAAACTAACAAGTAGGGACATGAAAGGTATGGCCCGACGACCACATGCACGGGTATCATCATCGACATCAAGCAAGACCGCCGCCGCCAAAACCACCACCGCCAAGGCCACCTCCGCCAAAACCACCACCGCCAAGACCACCTCCGCCAAAACCACCTCCGCCAAAACCGCCATCGCCAAGACCACCACCACTCTGCTAGATCGGAGTGACCGGGGTCGACGAAGCAGGAGTCGAGCCACCGGTCCCCTACATGTTTGAGAGAAGATTATAACGGTAAATATGATATGATAGTGTTGAATGAACGAGAACTAGTTTGTCAGTAGTTAGGAAAATGTACTAACCGGACTATCATTGCCTAGTGCCACCCATTCATCGAACGTGGGCACATGTGGGGGTTGTCCCGCAGGTGGTGGTGGGGGTCCCATTTGTGGTGGATCCGTGCGGTTACTCCAAGACGCCAACATAGCCTGGATGTTAGTTAAACAAGAAAACTAGAAGGTCAAAAGGAATGAAAGTGCAAAATTTTAGCTTGGTTTTAAGAGGGCAAAACTAACCGTCATCATCTTACGATTGTAATCATCGTTTGCCTTCACTCGTTGCAAGTACTCCCGCACCTCGAGATTCCTATGCTCGACAAAGGCCTTATATGCCTACATAATTTAGGTTGTTTCTAAGTGAGCAATGCTGAAAATAAACTGAGAATGTTAGAGAGAAAGAAGATAAAGGGGAAGTACTTACAGCATGCTGGCGGGCTAAGGGAGGCTGCGAATGCCCCGTACTCTCTGACGGGCTCGGGTTGGTAGTCCAAAGACGTGTGTACGAGACCGAAGGAGTGATCAAGCCATCGAAACACGGATACCGGCCATGGGACTTCCCCTGGATGGCCACCCCTGCCGTGTCGTCGATCTGAGACTGGGCAACCTCAGGAACAGGAACATTCGGATGCAACTTCTGAAAGTGCTGAGTGTAAGACTCCAGGTGCTCCTCGGTCTTGCCGTAGTACTGGCTCTCGCCGTCCTTGCGATCACTCCGCTCGCAGGCCAGCTTCCACGACTCAATGTCTGAGAGTGGCCTCTTCAACTTGTCCTCCTGCAACGTCAAACAGAAGTTAGCCATACATAAGAACATGACGGTAAAGAAGAACAAAAATGCATCATGCATATAGATATACCTTCATGGCCTTGAAGCCCCACTGGTTCCTGTTTCCTTGGCCGTGTGTCCTGTCTTTTCCACTGTTAGCCCGGGCCTTGCTGCTCTTGGCAGCAAACTCTGCATCATCGCCGAGCCACCTATCCACCAAACTCGCCCATCTGTCATCCCTTCCATAGCACCAACGAGGAACAACCTATGCAAATTTTGGAAGCATGACATGTGAGCACGAAACATATACTCCCTCCGTTCCTAAATACTTGTCTTTATAGGCATTTCAACAAGTGACTACATACGGAGCAAAATGAGTGAATCTACACTCTAAAATATGTCTACATACATCCGTATGTAGTAGTCATTTGAAATGTCTAGAAAGACAAATATTTAGGAACGGAGGGAGTAGTTGACTGTTTGAAACAATGAAAAGTCAGTAATAGTTACCTTCATGAACTGCTCCCTGCTCAAGGTAAGTCGTTGCCTTTGTGCTTGAGTTTTGGTCATCTTTTGATGAAGGTAGATATGGTAGTACTACGAGACGGCAACCCAGCGCACCTCGTACTACAACCGACGAGCTTTCTTCTTCGCAGCCGCAAGCAAGACCACATCGGCTCTGGCCTTGTGCTCGCCAAGAACTCTATAGAGTTGCTGCAATCATGCATAAACCAGAAGCAAACAAGGCATGAGTTGAGTGATTTAATGATAAACTATGAACAAAACTGAAGACAAGTGATTCAGAAGAGAACTTACCCAAAATTTGGTGATCACGGCCTTAGCGGCCGTCCCGTACTCCGCGTGGCTGTCAGTCTCGTAGTGGGCCCAGCTCGTGGCCAAAACCTGCAGCTGCGGGTCCCTGTCTGGCCGTGGGCAGAATAGGCCCGACCAAAACTCCTTCAACAGGACAGTGATAAGGCCGTTCGGTTTACGGCCCTTTCCGTGAAGGATCCAGTTCCTGCAAAAGAATCAAAGGATTGCCATGTGTATAAACAGAAAATGTTGTCATGTGTTGAAAATATGATTGAGAGGCACTTACTCTGTCCCCGCAGGTTCAATGAGCCACTTGTGCGCCTTGATAGAAGGTGGTGTAGGTACTCCGACAGTACCACGCAGCCACCCCTGCGGAGCACCCGGTGGCAAGTCACCCCACAACTCGGGGTCAACCTCCCCTCCACCACCCTCCTCGCCCTCCTCCTCACCCTCCTCCTCGGCCTCCTCCTCCTCACCCTCCTCCTCCTCGCCATCAGGAACATACTACTCCTCCTCAGACTCAGAAGGTGCCTCAGTATAGGAGGGCATCGAAGAAGACCCTCCTATTTCGGACACGGCCCGGAGTTTTTTGCCCCAGCTTCCTCTCCCCCTCCTCCTCCTCCTCTAGGGGCTCTCCCCCACCCCCTCCTCCTCTAGGGTCTCCTCCCCCAACCCCTCCACCTCCCTGTGAGGTGTCATCCTCGCGTAGTCAGGAGGGAACCTTGTGGGCTCGTCCACTCCGAGTAAGTCCTTTGAATTTACTAAGGAAACTGGCGCCGCTGGACTTGCCCATGATTAGCAAACCTGCATTGAGAAGAGAATAAACAATTAGTAAGGATATCAAATAAACAAGCATATAGGAAAGACATTAATAAAGAAGAGCACATTAAGTATACAAGAAAGAACATTAATAACAGAAGAGCACATTAAGCATACTATTGTAATGATCATTAAAAGAACTTACATTTTCTAGAACCCATATGAATCATCACTATTTTAATCTATTTGTCCACCAGTCTCATCATCACTATCACGCATATCTTCTTCGTTGTGTGACGGAGGTGGAGGCTCTTCCTCATCGTCAGCGTCTTCATTTAACTTTTCAAGCATAATTATGTCTCTTCGATTCACAACTGCCTCACCATCAATCCATTCATCGCGTCGTTTGGGTCCAGGTCAACATAACCCAAGTCATCCTCCTCCTTGTTTCGGACCACGTCATCATGTTCCTCTTGAAAGAACACTCCCTCATATGTCATGGGGTTTATGTTGTAGTAATCAGCATCGTTCGGGTCCGATAGCTTACCATGTGGAAACACCTTGAACACAACTTACCAACCCTTTAAGTACTCTTTCTGGCATGGGTAAGGCAGATAATATACTTGTGTGGCCTGGGTAGCAGCGATAAAGAGATCAGCTCCGGCATAGATGGTTGATGGTTTAACTTCAACTAAACCAACAGAAGGCGTATGTCTCAGACCCTTTTTGGGGTCGAACCATCGGCATTTGAACATAGTGAGACTTAGGGGTTCGTGGCCACGTTTGAATGTAAGCTCATATATTTTTCCTACCCTTCCATAGTAATCTACTTTATTATCTCCTTCGGTGAAGACCCCAGTATTTATGGTTTTGGGATCAAGCCGACCGTTCTGGTGCTCGTCTGTATGGAAGCGATACCCATTCACATCATACTTTTGGCATGTCATGACGGCAGGGTCAAAACCCATGGAAACCCATCTCAATTCTTCATCCATTGATTCGTTCGGATCATTTCCCTACAAGTTTAATTGAAATTATAGGGTGCATGAGTTTAATTGGAATTGTACGGTGAAATAGGTAATAGGGAAGTGTGAAAAATTACTTTCTTCATGAACCACGCAACGAAATTTTTCCTTCCATCAGCACCCTTTCGGAGAAGAGAAAGTGCCTCCGCTTCAGTAGGAGGCAGCATTCCCGTCCACTCTTCATCAACGAATCGACTACAATAAGAAAAGCGGTATACGAACTAGGCAAAGTGAACATAACAAATTGACTAAAAGAATGGTGCAAAGGTATTACCTCATCCACTCATCCTCAACTTCCTTGATGTTGTGCAAGATATAGAACATGACATCCTCCCACTCATCTCATGGCATGAGATAAGGTGTCGAGCATCCAGCCCTGCCACCTTGCCCGATGAATAGAGGCAGCTTGGGTTTATACTTGGGTTCTTCTGTATTGTATTGAGACACCTTATTGTGCAACGTGGGAACATGGTCCGGATAGTAGGATGTCCTGAGGTCTGCCACCTCCTTTAGGATAACTGCCTCAGCTATGGAAGCTTCAATCTTAGCTTTATTTCCACATTTCTGTCTCAGATGCTTGTTCTGTCTCTCAGGGCCGTACTACCAACGATTCTGCACAGGGCCCCCCAACAATACCTCGTTCATGAGGTGCAAAATGAGATGTGTCATCGGAGTAAAGAAGCCTGTCAGGAAGATCTTCTCTAGCTTGCATGTCAACTCCGTCGCCTTCTTATGCATTTCTTTTATCTTCTCAGGACATACTTCTTTAGCACAAAGCGTGCGGAAGAAATGGCTTAACTCCGCAAGCACACGCCAGACACGCTCGGGAACATAGCCCCGAACCATCACAGGCATAATCCTCTCAATCCATACATGATAGTCATGACTCTTGAGCCCGGTCACTTTGCCCGTTGAAAGATTGACCCCCTTACTTATATTCGACGCATAACCATCAGTGAACTTCACGACGTGTTTTAGTCACTTCAATGCCTCCATCTTATGATCCTTTTTAAGTACGAAGTCAACATCTGGCTTGAACCAAGATTTTCGACTGCCTGTGGGAGGCTACATGTGTAGACGTGGTCTATCACAAATATTCTGTTGATCGACTCTAGCATTAACATTATCCTTTGTCTTATCAGGAATGTTGAGGATCGTGCAAAAAGGGACTCTGCGACATTCTTTTCGGTGTGCATCACGTCTATGTTGTATTGAAGTTTGAGGTCCTTAAAATAGGGAAGCTGCGTGAAGGGGGTAATGTGAGTCCAGTTGTGCGTCTCACCATATCCTTCAAAACATTTTTCCCCTTTCCCTTTTCCTTTGCCCTCGCCCTCGTCTTCGCCTGTGGCTTTGCCTTTGCCTTTGCCTTTCCCTTCGTCGGCAGGCTTAAGAGCTTTCAGCTGAGCAAGCACATCCGCACCAGAAAACATTGGAATCTCATTTACTTCATGGACAACTTTGCCTTTTGTGAAGTTCTTCTTGTCTTCCCTATCAGGATTGTCTGGAGGGAGGAACTATCGATCCATATCAAAGGCAACATACTTGCCACCCTTCTTCAGCCAAATGAAAATCAAGGACTGCATGCACACTGGGCAAGACATCTTTCCACTTGTACATCATCTATAGAACAGGGCATAGCTGGGAAAGTCATGCATGCAATACTGTAGCCAAACTTTCATCAAGAAATTTTTCTGCAGATGCCGGTCGTATGTCAACCTCGGGAAGTACCAAGAATGGTGCAAATCATCCACCAATGGCTGCATAAACACACTCAAATTCTTCCCCAGATATTCAGGCCCCGGAATTATAAGCGACAGAAACATGGTCTTGCGTTGCATTATGGCGCCGAGACGGAGATTGAGCGGAATAACAAATACGGGCCAACAGCTGTATGGATTAGACGACATACCATATGGATTGAACCCATCATTTGTTATAGCAATTCTGACATTCCCAGCCTCAGCTGCTTCCTCCGGGTACTCTATATCAAATGACTTCCATGCTTCACCTTGTGATGGATGTACAATTTTTTTAATTGTACCTTTTCCCTTCCTTGTGCCACTTCATCATTTTGGCAGACTCCTCGGTGATGAAAAGACGCTGCAGTCTTTTTATAAAATCAAGATACCGAAGAACCTTCATAGGGATTTTTAGCTGCTGCTTCTGACCATGCTCATCGACCACCTCAATATACCGAGAGGAACCACACTTCCTATAGTAGTTGTCATCCACATACTCATGCCTAAACAAAAGGCAATTATTTGGACAAACATGTATTTTCTCATAATCCATGGAGAGCGCCTTCATGATTTTCTTCATAGCATACATGGTTTTCGGCAGTTCATGGCCCTCAGGCAGGCTGTTAGCCCATACTCCCAGAAATGCTTCGAAGCAACCTCGTCTATAGCCGTACTCAGCTTTGATTGCCATCAGTTGCGAGATGGCATCCAGCATAGACAGCTTGGCACCCTCATAAAGAGGTTTCTTTGACGAGGCCAAGATATCCAGGAAGGCCTTTGCGGTTTCCTCTGGCTCCTCTGGTTCATTCGCTGAATGTGACGGAGGTGTCGGCTATGCGGCAAAGACATCATCTAGCATGTCTCTAACCCCATCGTCCTCATAACCAGCGACGCGTTGTCATATCACCTCCTCTCTACCACGGTCCCGATGGGCAAAGTTTATCGGCATATTAAAGTTGGGCATAAATCCATGCGTGCGAAGGTGCTTAGTCATCTCACTCTTATCTCTGGGCATACGTCTCTTACATTTGGCACATGGCCATTCTGGCACAATCCTCATTGGACTACGGAATATCTCTTTCAAAAACACATAAGTTTTCTCGACACACTCTGTTGTTACTTGTTTCCGATAGAAAAACCCACTATACATCCACTGATTATCTGCCATCTCTGCTTTATTGGAAGCCACACAACAAAATTAAGGATTCATTTAAATTACTCACATCAATATTTTATTTTTTACAAGGTTGACGAGAAACGACATTTAATCCACCTACATCTCTAGTAGGTAAAGATGGGTCCTAATCCCACCTGAGAATGTGTAGATTGAGTACGTTGTCCATACTCTACCCCACTCCGAGGCAAAATTTCGGCAGCACCTCCCCGCTGTTCTCCAAATACACGTCTCGGCAAAATGCCGAGAGAATGTGCATCTAGAGAACAACAGGGAGGCGCCGCCGAAATCCTATCTCGGAACGGGGTAGAGCATGAACAACGTACCCAATCTACACATCCTCAGGCTGTCCGTGGAAAGCGCTGGATGATACGTCCATTTTTCATCATGCTTTTATATCGATATTTATTGCATTATGGGCTGTTATTTCACTTTATGTCACAATACTTATGGCTATTCTCTCTTATTTTACAAGGTTTACATGAAGAGGGAGAATGCCGGCAGCTGGAATTCTGGGCTAGAAAAGGAGCAAATATTAGAGACCTATTCTGCGCAACTCCAAAAGTCCCGAAACTCCACGGAACGTCTTAAATAAATAAAGAAAAATCCTCGCCAAAGATGAAGGCCAGGGGGCCCACACCCTGCTCACGAGGGTGGGGCCGCGCCCCCCCTAGGGCACGCCCCCTACCTCGTGGGCCCCCTAGTGGCTCTCGGACGTCCATCTTCTCCTATATGAAATCTTTCGATGAGAAAAAAATAGGAAGGAACTTTTCGGGACGAGACTCCGCCGCCACGAAGCGGAACCTTGATGGATCCAATCTAGAGTTCCGGCAGAGCTGTTCTGCCGGGGATACTTCCCTCCGGAGGGGGAAATCATCACCAACGCTCCTCTCATCGGGAGAGCGCAATCTCCATCAACATCTTCACCAGCACCATCTCATCTCCAAACCCTAGTTCATCTCTTGTATCCAATTCTTGTCTCAAAGTCCGGGATTGGTGCTAGTAGGTTGCTAGTAGTGTTGATTACTCTTTGTAGTTGATGCTAGTTGGTTTATTTGGTGGAAGATCATATGTTCAGATCCTATATGCATATTATTACCCCTCTGGTTATGAACATGAATATGCTTTGTGAATAATTACGTTTGTTCCTGAGGACAAGGAAGAAGTCTTGCTATTAGTAGTCATGTGAATTTGGTATTCATTTGATATTTTGATAAGATGTATGTTGTCTAGCCTCTAGTGGTGTTATGTGAACGTCGACTACATAACACTTCACCATTATTTGGGCCTAGAGGGAGGCATTGGGAAGTAATAAGTAGATGATGGGTTGCTAGAGTGACAGAAGCTTAAACCCTAGTTTATGCGTTGCTTCGTAAGGGGCTGATTTGGATCCATATGTTTCATGCTATGGTTAGGTTGACCTTAATACTTTTGTTGTAGTTGCGGATGCTTGCAATAGAGGTTAACCATAAGTGGGATGCTTGTTCAAGTAGGAACAACACCCATGCACCGGTCCACCCACATATCAAATTATCAAAGTATCGAACGCGAATCATATGAACGTGATGAAAACTAGCTTGATGATATTCCCATGTGTCCTCGGGAGCGCTTTTCCTATTATAAGAGTTTGTTCCGACTTGTACTTTGCTACAAAAAGGATTGGGCCACCTTGCTGCACTTTATTTACCTTTGTTACTTGTTGCTCATTACAATTTATCTTATCAAAAAACTATCTGTTACCACTTATTTCAGTATTTGCAGAGAATACCTTGCTGAAAACCGCTTATCATTTCCTTCTGCTCCTCGTTGGGTTCGACACTCTTACTTATCGAAAGGACTACGATAGATCCCCTATACTTGTGGGTCATCAAGACTCTTTTCTGGCGCCGTTGCCGGGGAGTGTAGCGCCTTTGGTAGGGAAAAATTTATATAGTGTGCTGAAATTTACTGTCACTTGTTACTATGGTAAGTAATTCTCTGAGGGGCTTGTTCGGGGTATCTTCACCCCGACCAGTAGAGCAAAGAGTTGCTCCTCAACCTACTGAACCTATTGAAAATGAAATTCCTTATGAGTATCCTTCGGGTATGATAGAAAAACTGCTAGCTAATCCTTTTACAGGAGATGGAACAAAGCATCCTGATGAACACCTAATATATGTGGATGAAGTTTGTGGATTATTTAAGCTTGCAGGTATACCCGATGATGTTGCTAAGAAGAAGGTCTTCCCTTTATCTTTGAAGGGAGACACATTGATATGGTATAGGCTATGTGATGATATGAGATCATGGGACTATAAAAGATTGAAGTTGGAATTTCATCAAAAGTATTACCCTATGCATCTTGTTCACCGTGATCGCAATTATATATATAATTTTTGGCCTCGCGAAGGAGAAAGCATCGCTCAAGCTTGGGGGAGGCTTAAATCAATGTTATATTCATGCCCCAATCATGAGCTCTCGAGAGAAATAATTATGCAAAATTTATATGCTCGGCTTTCTGAAAACAATCGCACCATGCTCGATACTTCTTGTGCTGGCTCTTTTATGATGAAGACTATTGAATTCAGATGGAATTTATTGGATAGAATTAAACGCAACTCTGAAGATTGGGACCTCGACGAAGGTAAGGAGTCAGGTATGACACCTAAGTTTGATTGTGTTATATCTTTTATGGACACCGATATTTTCCATAAGTTTAGCGCTAAATATGGACTTGACTCTGAGATAGTAGCTTCTTTCTGTGAATCTTTTGCTACTTATGTTGATCTCCCTAAGGATAAGTGGTTTAAATATAATCCTCCCATAGAAGTAAAAGTAGCTGCACCTATTAAAGTTGAAGAAAAGACAGTCACTTATAATGATCCTATTGTTCCTACTTCTTATGTTGAGAAACCACCTTTCCCTGTTAGGATAAAGGATCATGCTAAAGCTTCAACTGTGGTTCGTAAAAGCAATATTAAAACATATACACCTCCTGAGCAAGTTAAAGTTGAACCTAATATTGCTATTGTTAAAGATCTCTTGTCTAATAATATAGATGGGCATGTTATTCAGTTCGAAGGTGAAACTGCTAGAATTGCTAAACCTTGTGCTAAAGATAAACATAGACCTGTGGTAGGCGTGCATGTTATTTCTGTTAAGATAGGAGATCATTGTTATCATGGCTTATGTGATATGGGTGCCAGTGCTAGTGTTATACCTCATGACTTATACAAAGAAATTATGCATGAAATTGCACCTGCAGAGATAGAAGATATTGATGTCACAATTAAACTTGCCAATAGAGATACTATTTCACCAATTGGGATTGTTAGAGATGTTGAAGTTTTGTGTGGGAAAACTAAATATCCTGCTGATTTTCTTGTTCTTGGTTCCCCACAAGATAGCTTTTGTCCCATTATATTTGGTAGACCCTTCTTGAGCACTGTTAATGCTAAGATAGACTGCGAAAAGAATGTTGTTACTATTGGCTTGGATGATATGGTTCATGAGTTTAATTTCTCTAAATTTAGTAAACAACATCGTGAGGAAGAATTACCTAGTAAGGATGAAATTGTTGGTCTTGCTTCTATTGCCGTACCTCCTAGTGATCCTTTAGAACACTATTTGCTAGACCATGAAAATAATATGTTTATGAATGAAAGAAGGGAAATAGATGAAGTATTCTTTAAACAGGAACCTATTCTACAACACAATTTGCCTGTTGAAATTTTAGGGGATCCTCCTCCACCCAAGGGTGATCCTGTGTTTGAACTTAAACCTTTGCCTGATAATCTTAAATATGCTTATCTTGATGAAAAGAAGATATATCCTGTTATTATTAGTGCTAACCTTTCAGAGCATGAAGAGGAAAGATTATTGAAAACTCTAAAGAAGCATCGTGCTGCTATTGGATATACTCTTGATGATCTTAAGGGCATTAGTCCCACTCTATGTCAACATAAAATAAATTTGGAAGCAGATGCCAAACCAGTTCGTGATCCTCAACGACGTTTGAATCCTAAAATGAAAGAAGTGGTAAGAAAAGAAATACTTAAGCTTCTGGAGGCAGGTATAATCTATCCCGTTGCTGATAGTGAGTGGGTAAGTCCTGTCCATTGTGTCCCTAAGAAGGGAGGTATTACTGTTGTTCCTAATGATAAAGATGAATTGATTCCACAAAGAATTATCACAGGTTATAGGATGGTAATTGATTTCCGCAAATTAAATAAAGCTACTAAGAAAGATCATTACCCCTTACCTTTTATTGATCAAATGCTAGAAAGATTATGCAAACATACACATTATGGCTTTCTAGATGGTTATTCTGGTTTCTCTCAAATACCTGTGTCGGCTAGAGATCAATCTAAGACTACTTTTACATGCCCTTTTGGTACTTTTGCTTATAGACGTATGCCTTTTGGTTTATGTAATGCACCTGCTACCTTTCAAAGATGCATGATGGCTATATTCTCTAACTTTTGTGAAAAGATTTGTGAGGTTTTCATGGATGACTTTTCCGTCTATGGTTCTTCCTTTGATGATTGCTTAAGCAATCTTGATCGAGTTTTGCAGAGATGTGAAGAAACTAATCTTGTCTTGAATTGGGAAAAGTGCCACTTTATGGTTAATGAAGGTATTGTCTTGGGGCACAAAGTTTCTAAAAGAGGTATTGAAGTTGATAAAGCCAAGGTTGATGATATTGAAAAGATGCCATGTCCCAAGGACATCAAAGGTATAAGAAGTTTCCTTGGTCACGCTGGATTTTATAGGAGGTTCATTAAGGACTTCTCAAAAATTTCTCGGCCTCTGACTAATTTATTGCAAAAAGATATACCATTTGTCTTTGATGATGATTGTGTAGAAGCATCTGAAATACTTAAGAAACATTAGTCTCCGCACCTGTTGTTTAGCCACCTGATTGGAATTTACCCTTTGAAATTATGTGTGATGCTAGTGATTATGCTGTAGGTGCTATTCTAGGGCAAAGAGTTGATAAGAAAATTAAATGTTATTCATTATGCTAGTAAGACTCTAGACAATGCTCAAAGAAATTATGCTACTACTGAAAAAGAGCTCTTAGCAGTTGTATTTGCTTGTGATAAGTTCAGATCTTATATTGTTGATTCTAAAGTAACTATTCAAACTGATCATGCTGCTATTAAATACCTTATGGAAAAGAAAGATGCTAAACCTAGACTTATTAGATGGGTTCTCTTGCTACAAGAATTTGATTTGCATATTGTTGATAGAAAGGGAGCTGAGAACCCCGTTGCAGACAACTTGTCTAGGTTAGAAAATATTCTTGATGACCCACTGCCTATTAATGATAACTTTCCCGATGAACAATTAAATGTTATAAGTACTTCTCGTAGTACTCCATGGTATGCTGATTATGCTAATTATATTGTTGCTAAGTTTATACCACCTAGCTTCACATACCAACAAAAGAAAAAGTTCTTCTATGACTTGACACATTACTTTTGGGATGACCCACATCTTTATAAAGAAGGAGTAGATGGTGTTATTAGACGTTGTGTACCTGAGCATGAACAGGAACAGATCCTACGCAAGTGTCATTTCGAGTCTTATGGAGGACACCACGCTGGAGATAGAACCGCACATAAGGTACTGCAATCTGGTTTTTATTGGCCTACTCTCTTCAAGGATGCCCGTAAGTTTGTCTTGTCTTGTGATGAATGCCAAAGAATTGGTAATATTGGTAGACGTCAAGAAATGCCTATGAATTATTCTCTTGTTATTGAACCGTTTGATGTTTGGGGCTTTGATTATATGGGACCTTTTCCTGCCTCTAATGGATACACACATATTCTAGTTGCTGTTGATTACGTTACTAAGTGGGTAGAAGCTATTCCAACTACTAGTGCTGATCATAACACTTCTATTAAAATGCTTAAAGAAGTTATTTTTCCGAGGTTTGGAGTCCCTAGATATTTAATGACTGATGGTGGTTCACACTTTATTCATGGTGCCTTCCGTAAAATGCTTGCTAAATATGATGTTAATCATAGAATTGCATCTCCTTATCACCCACAGTCTAGTGGTCAAGTAGAGTTGAGAAATAGAGAGCTCAAATTAATTTTGCAAAAGACTGTTAATAGGTCTAGAAAGAATTGGTCTAAGAAACTTGATGATGCATTATGGGCTTATAGAACTGCATACAAAAATCCTATGGGTATGTCTCCGTATAAAATGGTTTATGGAAAAGCATGTCACTTACCTCTCGAACTAGAACATAAGGCATATTGGGCTATTAAAGAGCTTAACTATGATTTCAAACTTGCCGGTGAGAAGAGGTTATTTGATATTAGCTCACTTGATGAATGGAGAACCCAAGCTTATGAAAATGCCAAGTTGTTTAAAGAAAAAGTTAAAAGATGGCATGACAAAAGGATACAAAAGCGTGAGTTTAATGTAGGTGATTATGTATTGCTATACAACTCCCGTTTAAGATTTTTTGCAGGAAAACTTCTCTCTAAATGGGAAGGCCCCTATGTTATCGAGGAGGTCTATCGTTCCGGTGCCATAAAAATCAACAACTTCAAGGGCACAAATCCGAAGGTGGTAAACGGGCAAAGAATTAAACATTATATCTCAGGTAATCCCATAAATGTTGAAACCAATATTATTGAAACCGTAACCCCGGAGGAATACATAAGGGACACTTTCCGGAACGTTTCAGACTCCGAAAAGGAATAGGTATGTGGTACGGTAAGTAAACCGACTCCAAATTTTTTTTAAGGCAATATTTCTCCATTTTGGGATATTTAGAAAAATAGAAAAATAAGTAGCAGTCCGGGAAGGACACGAGGGCCCCACGAGGGTGGTGGGCACGCCCTACCCCCCTGGGCGCGCCCCCTACCTCGTGTGCCTTCCGGACTCCGTTTTCTTGCACGTTACGTATTTTGGTCGGTAAAAATTCATTATATATTCTCCCGAAGGTTTTGACTCCTGTATCACGCAAAAATCTCCTGTTTTTTTGTTTCGAGCTGTTTTTCTGACAGATCTAGATTATCATGACGTCCCCAAGTGCTTCCAAGGACAAGTTCTTCGAGAAGGTCATCAACCCTTACCTCGCGGAGGTGCTGCGACACCCTCAAACCATTGAGATGCGTGATGAGTTGCTGCACATCCGTGATGTTGAGGGACCAAAGGGAACCGGAAGCGTGGAGACAAGGCTTGAAGTAATGGAGCAACAAATTTTCAAGTGCCAGGGGATGGTGGAGCGTGGAATCAACGCTAGCCACATGATGCTCGCGGAGTTCACTAACAACTACAAGCCGGATGCCAAGAACACCGAGGAGGCCATCTTCAAGCTATATGAGAAGATCGAGCGCCTCCAAGCCCAAATCTATGACCTGCAAAACCAAAACTGTGAGTATGAATATAGATTCAAAAGAATGAGTTTAGCTGCAGATTTGAGGATTCCGGAGACTCGATCATCCTTCTATCATGGTGAACCTATGCCTTGGAAGATGGATGACAAGCCCGCATCATCAACAACACCTTCACCTTCTTCACCAACCAAGGAGATATAATCACATGGGTATGGGCACTCCCCTTGGCAACTGCCAAGCTTGGGGGAGGTGCCCCGGTATCGTATCACCATCACAACTCCTTTCTTTATCATTTTTCTTAGTTCGATCCTATTAGTAGTATCTTGATCTAGTAGAATAAAGTTTATGGTGTGATCTAGTTTTGAGTTTTGCTTTTTGATCTCTCTTTGTAATCGAGTCCGTGAGCTTTATATAATAAAGATTAGTGTTGAGTCAAGGGCTTGATTATTTTGCCATGATCTTGGGTGAATAAAATAAAAGAGAAAAAGAATAAAAAGAAACAAAAGAGTTCATATTGATCTTATTGAGAGTAATGACTTCACATAGAAGAGTATGATGATTAAAAGTTGTTGGGAGTTGGTAGACATAGCTTTGGTCATTGTTGCAATTAATAGGAAGTAATAAGGAAAGAGAGGTTTTCACATATAGATATATTATCATTGACATCTTTTATGATTGGGAGCACTCATTAAAATATGACATGCAAAAGAGTTGATGTTGGACAAGGAGGACAACGTAATGAGTTATGTCTTTCTTATATCTGAGATAAAGTATGTTGTCATGGATCCTCTAACTTGTTGAGCTTGCCTTTCCCCCTCATGCTAGCCAAATTCTCAGCACCAAGTAGAAATACTACTTGTGCTTCCAAAATCCCTAAACTAGTTTTGCCATGAGAGTCCACCATATCTACCTATGGATTGAGTAAGATCCTTCAAGTAAGTTGTCATCGGTGCAAAGCAATAAAAATTGCTCTAAATATGTATGATTGATTGGTGTGGGAGAAATAAGCTTTATACGATCTTGTGATGTGGAAGTAATAAAAGCGACGGACTGCATAATAAAGGTTCATATCACAAGGGGCAATATAAAGTGATGTTCTTTCGCATTGAGATTTTATGCATCCAACCATAAAAGCGCATGGCAACCTCTGCTTCCCTCTGTGAAGGGCCTATCTTTTATTATTATCCTCTACCTTATGCAAGAGTCATGGTGATCTTCACCTTTTCTTTTTCATTTTATCCTTTGGCAAGCTCAGCATGTTGGAAAGAACATGATATATATATATCTAATTGGATGTAGGGGAGCATGAACCATTATTGTTGACATTACCCTTGAGGTAAAAGGTTGTGGGGCAAAACTATAAGCTCCTATCTTTCTCTGTGTCCGATTAAAACTCCGTAACCACAAGTATTGCGTGAGTGTTAGCAATTATGGAGGACTAAATGATAGTTGAGTATGCGGACTTGCTTTTTAGCTCTGACATAGACTCTTTCTGATGTTATGATAAAATGCAATTGCTTCAATGACTGAGATTATGGTTTGCCGGAGCCCAATAAGGTTTATGATTTATACTTTTGCATTGTGAATAGATCATCACTTGAACATAAGTAATCATATGACAAAATCTATATATGTTTCTGTTATGAAGAATAATCATGATACCTTCATGTCCGTATTTTATTTTTATCGACGCCTCTACCTCTAAACATGAGGACATATTTATTGTTATCGGCTTTTCGCTTGAGGACAAGCGAGGTCTAAGCTTGGGGGAGTTGATACGTCCATTTTGCATCATGCTTTTAAATCGATATTTATTGCATTATGGGCTATTATTTCACTTTATGTCACAATACTTATGGCTATTCTCTCTTATTTTACAAGGTTTACATGAAGAGGGAGAATGCCGCCAGCTGGAATTCTGGGCTAGAAAAGGAGCAAATATTAGAGACCTATTCTACGCAACTCCAAAAGTCCTGAAACTCCACGGAACGTCTTAAAATAAATAAAGAAAAATCCTCGCCAAAGATGAAGGCCAGGGGCCCACACCCTGCTCACGAGGGTGGGGGCGCGCCCCCCTAGGGCGTGCCCCCTACCTCGTGGCCCCCCTGGTGGCTCTCCGACGTCCATCTTCTCCTATATGAAGTCTTTCGATGAGAAAAAAATAGGAAGGAAATTTTCGAGACGAGACTCCGCCGCCATGAAGCGGAACCTTGGTGGATCCAATCTAGAGCTCCGGTAGAGCTGTTCTGCCGGGGATACTTCCCTTCGGGAGGGGGAAATCATCACCATCGTCATCACCAACGCTCCTCTCATCGGGAGAGGGCAATCTCCATCAACATCTTCACCAGCACCATCTCATCTCCAAACCCTAGTTCATCTCTTGTATCCAATTCTTGTCTCAAAGTCCGGGATTGGTGCTAGTAGGTTGCTAGTAGTGTTGATTACTCTTTGTAGTTGATGCCAGTTGGTTTATTTGGTGGAAGATCATATGTTCAGATCCTATATGCATATTATTACCCCTCTGGTTATGAACATGAATATGCTTTGTGAGTAATTACGTTTGTTCCTAAGGACACGGGAGAAGTCTTGCTATTAGTAGTCATGTGAATTTGGTATTTGCTTGATATCTTGATAAGATGTATGTTGTCTAGCCTCTAGTGGTGTTATGTGAACGTCGACTACATAACACTTCACCATTATTTGGGCCTAGAGGGAGGCATTGGGAAGTAATAAGTAGATTATGGGTTGCTAGAGTGACAGAAGCTTAAACCCTAGTTTATGCGTTGCTTCGTAAGGGGCTGATTTGGATCCATATGTTTCATGCTATGGTTAGGTTTACCTTAATACTTTTGTTGTAGTTGCGGATGCTTGCAATAGAGGTTAATCATAAGTGGGATGCTTTTTCAAGTAAGAACAACACCCAAGCACCGGTCCACCCACATATCAAATTATCAAAGTATCGAACGCGAATCATATGAACGTGATGAAAACTAGCTTGACGATATTCCCATGTGTCCTCGGGAGCGCTTTTCCTATTATAAGAGTTTGTTCCGGCTTGTCCTTTGCTACAAAAAGGATTGGGCCACCTTGCTGCACTTTATTTACTTTTGTTACTTGTTGCTCGTTACAATTTATCTTATCACAAAACTATCTGTTACCACTTATTTCAGTACTTGCAGAGAATACCTTGCTGAAAACCGCTTATCATTTCCTTCTGCTCCTCGTTGGGTTTGACACTCTTACTTATCGAAAGGACTACGATAGATCCCCTATACTTGTGGGTCATCACTGGACAATTCAAAAGAGCTGCAGTGATAAATATGCAATTGGATGCATATTTATCGATGCAACCCTTTCGGACGGGAGACGCCTAGGTTACCGACTTGATGTGAAAATGAAATCTACTTAAAAGAGGGTAGGAGGTGAAGGTGGATTCGTAGCTCACCCTCCGTTGTAGAGGAAGTAGTCGAGCAGCAGCAGGATCACGGACCAAACCCTGACGACGAAGGCTCCAGGGAGATGAAATACCACAAAGCCTGTAAATTTTACCGAGTCAAAAAATTTGGGGGCATCACATCACATAAAGCATTGACACTTCAAACTATGAAAAAAAATCATATTGCTAATGACATCTAGTCAAGGTTTTAGATCATCATGATACTTCAAATCCTAATTTTCATCAAGTGTCAAATTTTGTTCTTCAACTTTTTTAGCAAGATCGTCATGATAAAATAACTACTCATCAGATACCAATTTTGTCAACATCACAAAATGAAACTATAGCTATTTGACTACATCTCAAATATACCAATTTTGTTCTTCAAAAAAAATTAGCGCATCTCACATAGCTATTTGACAACATCACTAACTTGACCAAAGACAAAACTAACCAATATATATCAATCCTTCCATTCATCCATATTTCAATACACATGCATCTATCACATAACAAGCAGTAAAAAAAGAAAAAAAAAAGAAAAAAGCTCACCGGCGGGCAACGTTGGCACCAGTGCAGCGGGCGAAGAGGGGGCGGCGGTGGAGGGGCTGGTGAAGCAGGGGCGACCGGGGACAGGAGGGCCAGGGCCGACCGGAGAAGCAAGGGCGCCCGATGCGTGGGCCGGCAAGAGCTGTGGCTGGCGCGCGGTCGGGAGGAGGTCGGGGCGACGGTGGGGTCGGGGCGACGGTGGGGTCGGGGGAGGCCGGGGCGACGGCGAGTGGAGACGACGGCGGGGGCGGCAGGGGTTGGGGTGGAGTGCGGCAGGGGGTGGGGCGTAGTGCGGCGGCGACGACAGGGGGCGGGGCAGAGTGCGGCACCGGCAAGGGGGCGGCGGCAGGGGGCGGGGCCAAATGCGGCGGCGGCGGCGCGGGTCGGGCTAGGGGGCGCGCGGGATCGGGGTCAGGGAGAGATGAGAGGAATGAGTGGAGGGGGCGCCCGGCGAATGGATAAGGTGAACTATGCCGACGACTAAGCCATCGGCATAGGTGAAGACGCCACGTGGCACCTGTGCCGACGGCTTAGCCGTAGGCACACACACACACACACACACATATATATATTTATATTATTCGCAACAAATTTAAAATTTTAAAATAAATCTACTACTAATTTATTAAAATCCAGTAGTCTAACCCAGCACAAGACCCTACCCAAGGCTGACGACACGGCCGTTTTCCCCCTCCGGTGTGGTCCACGGCCATCGGGGGCTAGCTATCCCTTCACGACTCGTAATTTTATCACGCTCCGAGTCTTTAATAATATTCATGCCGCACCGTTACTGCAGACGTCTGTGAGCAACGTCCGATGCAAATTCACTTCAAAAACCCCTTCGTGTAGACCCGACGCGTCCGTTTCCCCCTCCAGGTGCCGGTGGCGGCGCCGTCCGTGAGGGGGCCACACCCCGGAGACGCGTGCCGCCTCTTCAGACATGCCACAACACCACCCCGCATGTATGAGGGCCTGGTACGACGCTCCGGTGGCATTGCTACCCCCAGGGCCCCCGTGCCGCCTAACCCTGGAGCGGTTGACCACGATATCTAGCCCTTTGACTTCCCATGGATGGGCTTTGACCAGTGGAACTCTCCACCCGGTTGTGTCAGGTCAGCCCAGAGGGACACCTGGGAGCAACATCCGGGCCAAACCCACAGCTACATCCCCTTCGTGTAGACCCGACACGTCCGTTTCCCCCTCAAGGTGTCGGCGGCGGTGCCGTCCGTGAGGGGGGCCACACCCCGGAGATGCGTGCCACCTCTTTAGACATGCCACAACACCACCCCGTGTGTATTAGGGCCCGGTACGATGCTCCGGTGGCATTGATACCCCAGGCTCCCGTCCCGCCTAACCCTGGAGGGGTTGACCACGAGATCTAGCCCTTTGACTTCCCACGGAAGGGCTTTGACCAGTGGACCTCTCCACCTTGTTGTGTCAGGTCAGCCTAGAGGGACACCTAGGATCAACATCCGGGCCAAACCCACAGCTACATCCCCTCCGTGTAGACCCGACGTGTCCGTTTCCCCCCTCCAGGTGGCGGTGGCGGAGCCGTCCGTGAGGGGGGACACACGCCGGAGACGTGTGCCGCCTCTTTAGACATGCCACAACACCACCCCGCATGTATGAGGTCCCGGTACGACGCTCCGGTGGCATTGCTACCCCGCAGGGTCCCCGTCCCGCCTAACCCTGGAGCGGTTGACCATGAGATCTAACCCTTAGACTTCCCATGACCGGGATTTGACCAGTGGACCTCTCCACCCGGTTTTGTCAGGTCAGCCCAGAGGGACACCTGGGAGCAACATTCGGGCCAAATCTACAGCTACACCCCCTCCGTGTAGACCCGACGTGTCCGTTTCCCCTCTCCAGGTGCCGGCGGCGGCGCCGTCCGTGAGGGGGCCACACCCCGGAGACGCGTGCCGCCTCTTCAGACATGCCACAACACCACCCCGCATGTATGAGGGCCTGGTACGACGCTCCAGTGGCATTGCTACCCCCCAGGGCCCCCTGTCCCGCCTAACCCTGGAGTGGTTGACCACAAGATCTAGCCATTTGACTTCACATAGACGGGCTTTGACCAGTGGACCTCTCCACCCGGTTGTGTCAGGTCAGCCAATAGGGACACCTGGGAGCAACATCCGGGTGAAACCCACATCTACTTCCCCTCCATGTAGACCCGACGCGTCCGTTTCCCCCCTCCAGGTGCCGGCGGCGACGTCGTCCGTGAGGGGGGCCACACCCCACAGACGTGTGCCTCCTATTCAAACATGCCACAACACGACCCCGCATGTATGAGGGCCCGGTACGACGCTCCGGTGGCATTGCTAGCCCCCAAGGCCCCCGTCCCGCCTAACCCTGGAGCGGTTGACCACGAGATCTAGCTCTTTGACTTCCCATGGACGGGCTTTAACCAGTGGACCTTTCCACCCAGTTGTGTCAGGTCAACCCAGAGGGTCACCTGGGAGCAACATCCGGGTCAAACCCACAGTTACATCCCCTCCGCGTAGACCCGACGCGTCCGTTTTCCCCCTCTAGGTACTGGCAGCGGCGCCGTCCGTGAGGGGGGCCACACCCCGGAGACGCGTGCCGCCTATTCATACATGCCACCACACCACCCCGCATGTATGAGGGCCCGGTACGATGCTCCAGTGGCATTGCTATCCCCCAGGGCCCCCGTCCCGCCTAACCCTGGAGCGGTTGACCACGAGATCTAGCCCTTTGACTTCTAACGGACGGGCTTTGACCAGTGAACCTATCCACCCGGTTGTGTCAGGTCAACCCAAAGGGACACCTGGGAGCAACATCCAGGCCAAACCCACAGCTATATCCCCTCCGTTTAGACCCGACGCGTCCGTTTCCCCCCTCCAGGTGTCGGCGGCGGCGCCGTCCGTGAGGGGGGCCACACCCCGGAGACGTGTGCCGCCTCTCTAGACATGCCACAACAACACCCCGCATGTATGAGGGCTCTGTACGACGCTTCGGTGGCATTGCTACCCCCTCAGGGCCCCCGTCCCGCCTAACCCTGGAGCGGTTGACCACGAGATCTAGCCCTTTGACTTCCCACGGACGGGCTTTGACCAGTGGACCTCTCCACCCGTTTGTGTCAGGTCAGCCCAGAGGGACACCTGGGAGCAACATCCGGGCCAAACCCACAGCTATATCCCCTCCGTGTAGACCCGACGCGTCCGTTTCCCCCCTCCAGGTGCCTGCGTCGTCGTCGTCCGTGAGGGGGGCCACACCCCGGAGACGCGTGCTGCCTCTTCAGACATGCCACAACACCACCCCGCATGTACGAGGGCCCGATACGACGCTCCACTGGCATTGCTACCCCCAGGGCCCCCGTCCCGCCTTACCCTGGAGCGGTTGACCACGAGATCTAGCCCTTTGACTTCCCACGGACGGGCTTTGACCAGTGGACCTCTCCACCTAGTTGTGTCAGGTCGGCCCAGAGGGACACCTGGGAGCAACATCCGGGCCAAACCTATAGCTACATCCCCTTCGTGTAGACCCGACGCGTCCGTTTCCCCCCTCTAGGTGCCGGCGGCGGCGCCGTCCGTGAGGGGGGCCACACCCCGGAGAGGCGTGCCGCCTCTTCACACATGCCACAACACCACCCCGCATGTATGATGGCCCGGTATGATGCTCCGGTGGCATTGCTAACCCCCAGGGCCCCTGTCCCGCCTAACCCTGGAGCAGTTGACCAAGAGATCTAGCCCTTTGACTTCCCACAGACGGGCTTTGACCAGTGGACCTCTCCACCCGGTTGTGTTAGGTCAGCCCAGAGGGACACCTGGGAGCAACATCTGGGCCAAACCCACAGCTACAAACTCCCCGTGTAGACCCGACGCGTCCTTTCCCCCCTCCAGGTGGCGGTGGCGGCACCGTCCGTGAGGGGGGCCACATCCCGGAGACGCGTGCCGCCTCTTCAGACATGCCACAACACCACCCCAGTACCGTCTCTGCGCCGTACACCATACAAAACGGTGTGTATCTGGTAGTGCGATTCGGCGTGGTCCGCAGCCCCCATAGTACGGAGTCGAGCTCCTCAACCCAGCGCGTATCTGACTCCTTCAAGGATCGCACTAATCTGGGTTTAATACCGCTCATAATAAGACCATTTTCTCGTTCGACTTGACCGTTTGTTTGGGGGTGATAGACAGAGGCATAATCGAGCTTAATGCCCATGTTGCCGCACCAAGTTTTTACCTCGACAGCTGTAAAGTTCGAGCCGTTATCGGTGATGATGCTGTGGGGGACACCATAACGGTGTACAACCCCAGATATGAAGTCTATCACTGGTCCGGACTCGATCGTTTTAACTGGTTTGGCTTCTATCCATTTGGTGAATTTATCCACCATGACCAATAGGTACTTTTTCTTATGGCTTCCTCCTTTAAGGGGTCCGACCATATCAAGCCCCCAGACCGCAAAGGGCCAAGTAATGGGGATTGTTTGGAGAGCGGTAGGTGGCATATAGATTTGGTTTGCAAAAAGCTGGCAACCGACGCAATGTTGTACGAGGTCCTGTGCGTCTGCTCGGGCTGTCGGCCAGTAGAAACCTGTATGGAAGGCCTTGTTTACAAGGGTCCGAGCTGCGGCGTGATGGCCGCCGAGTCCAGCATGAATTTCTGCCAAAAGTTGCCGTCCTTCCTCTTCGGAGATGCAACTTTGAAGTACTCCGGTAGCGCTTTTCTTATAAAGCTCTCCCTCGTGGACCTTGTAGGCTTTAGACCGCCGCACAATGCAACGTGCCTCGTTTGGGTCCTTAGGGAGTTCTTGCCTATTGAGGTAAGCCAAGAAGGGTTCTGTCCACGGGGCGATGACAGCCATAATCACGTGGGCCGAAGTTGTTATTTCGGTGGCGGAGCCTCCGATTACGTCAGAGTGTTCGGGATCTGGTGTTGTGGCCGGATCCGGACTGTTGTTGCCGGTGTCCCCTTCCCACACCACGGATGGCTTAAACAGCCTTTCCAAGAAGATATTAGGTGGGACAGGGTCACGCTTAGCACCGATGCGGGCGAGGATATCCTCCGCTTGATTGTTTTCTCGGACCACATGGTGGAATTCGAGCCCCTCGAACCGAGCTGACATTTTGAGGACGACATTGCGGTAAGCCGCCATTTTTGGGTCCTTGGCGTCAAAATCTCCATTTATTTGAGATATTGCGAGGTTCGAATCCCCACGCACCTCTAGGCGTTGAATCCCCATGGAGATTGCCATCCAGAGACCATGCAAAATGGCCTCATATTCTGCTGCATTGTTGGAGTCTGTGTATAATATTTGGAGTACGTATTGGACTGTATCTCCGGTGGGGGATGTCAGGACGACGCCTGCCCCCAGACCAGCCAGCATCTTAGAGCCATCAAAGTGCATGATCCAACTGGTGTACGTGCCATACTCTTTAGGGAGTTCGGCTTCTGTCCATTCGGCGACGAAATCAGCCAGTACTTGAGACTTAATGGCTCGCCATGGTTTGTATGTTATGTCGAGGACAGCAGATACGTAGTATACCGGCTTTTGAAGCGGGAACTTATGTCCGTCCGTCTCTCGTTCGACGATGAGCACTGCGCTTACAACCTGGTGCATTGCCGCTATATATAACAACATTGGTTCGCCGATATTTGGTGCGTCCAAGATTGGGTTGCTGGACAAGAGGGCTTTTATTTCTTCCAATCCGGCTGTGGCCGCATCCGTCCACTCGAAGTGTTTGGTGCGTCGAAGAAGGCGATAAAGAGGTAATGCCTTTTCTCCCAATCGGGAGATAAAGTGGCTTAAGGCAGCCACGCATCCGGTTAATTTCTGGATTTGCTTGAGGTCTGTTGGGATAGCCAACTGTGACAGAGCTCGAATTTTAGCCGGATTTGCTTCAATTCCTCTATTGGAAACGATGAAGCCCAAGAGCTTTCTGGCGGGCACGCCAAAAACGCATTTTTCCGGATTGAGCTTGGTGTCATATGTTCGGAGATTGTCGAACGTAAGCCTCAAGTCGTCTATTAAAGATTTGACGTGTCTGGTTTTAATGACCACATCGTCTACATATGCCTCCACTGTTTTGCCGATTTGTGTTTCCAGGCATGTCTGAATCATGCGTTGATAGGTTGCACCGGCATTTTTTAGCCCGAAAGGCATGGTGTTAAAACAGAAGGGCCATATGGAGTGATGAATGTCGTTGCGGCTTGATCAGACTCCACCATCTTGATTTGATGGTATCCGGAGTATGCATCGAGGAAACACAATGAGTCGTGTCCTGCGGTAGCATCGATAATTTGATCGATGTGGGGGAGGGGGAAGGGATCCTTGGGACAAGCCTTGTTAAGGTCCTTGAAATCGACAAATAGGCGCCAGGATTTGTACTTCTTTGGTACCATCACCAGGTTTGCTAGCCAATCCGGATGTTTTATCTCTCTAATGAATCCAACCTCGAGTAACTTGGCTAGCTCTTCTCCCATGGCTTGTCGCTTGGGCTCTGGGAAACGCCGAAGAGTCTGCTTGAACGGCTTGTATCCCTTTAGAATGTTTAGCCTATGCTTGGCCAGCCTGCGTGGGATTCCTGGCATGTCTGGGGGATGCTAGGCGAAGATGTCCCAATTCTCGCGCAGGAACTCCCGTAGTGCGGCGTCTGTTGTGGGGTTCAGTTGTGCCCCGATGGATGCTGTTTTTGTAGGGTCCGTTGGGTGGACCTGGAATTTGACTATTTCGTCCGCTGGTTTAAAAGAGGTGGACTTGGGTATTTTGTCGAGTATCACGTCATCCCTGTCCACTGCGGAGCGCAACGCAGTTAGTTCTTTGGCCGTGAGGGCTTCGGATAACGCCTCGAGGGCCAGTGCGGCGGTTTTATTTTCGACGCAGAGTGCTATGTCTGGATCACTAGCTAGAGTGATGATTCCATTGGGCCCGGGAATCTTGAGCTTCATGTACCTGTAATGGGGTATAGCTTGGAAGATCATGAATGCCTCCTGCCCTAAAAGGGTGTGGTATCCGCTACTAAACAGGGCCACTTGGAATGTGATTTCTTCGAACCTATAATTCTCCGGCGTGCCGAATACCACATCTAGTGTGATTTTTCCCGCACATCATGCCTCCCGACTAGGGATGATTCCTCTGAAGGTCGTGCTGCTTTGCTCAATGCGGCTCTTGTCTATTTCCATTTTGCTAAGAGTCTCCTCGTAGATGAGGTTTAATCCGCTGCCACCGTCCATGGGCACTTTAGTAAGCCGGAAGCCGTCCACAATTGGACTAAGGACTAACGCAGCTGGTGCTCAGGCTATTCGTAATTGAGGTTCGTCACTGGCATTGAAGGTTATAGCCGTATCGTTCCATGGATTTATTGTTGCAATGTGGCAGACTTCGGCGAGGCTGCGGAGTGCTCCCTTGCGCCTATTATTTGAGGCGAAAGTCTCAAAGACTGGCAGTACTGTATTGTTATTTTCCACGGGATTGTGCTCTGTGGTATTGTTGATGAGGAGATCCTCTTCGCTCTTGGCCACCTGCCGGATTATCCAACATGCTCTAAGGCTGTGTGTTGGCATGGTATCCGGTTTACTGTGAATTTTGCATGGCACATTGAGCCATCCCTCCAATACGGTTCCACGCCCTGTAGTGGGCTTTGGTTTCTTTGTAATTGGATCGGGTGACTTATGAGAGTACACCCTTTTAGTTCGGACAGAGGGTTTAGTGAGAGCCGGAGGATCCTAGAATTTTGTTTGGGTTTTCCAGGTGCTTTCCATTGCACAGTACTTCTATACTATGGCCGCCAAGTCAGCGAAGTGTGCTATGTCACGGCAACTTATGGCGTTGAGGATTCCCTTGTCCGTGCAATTTTTGCAAAAGAATCAAATTGCGTCTTCCTCGCGACAGTCCTTGACCTTGCTTATTACAAGGAGGAATCTGGCCCAATAGTGATGTACTGTCTCTTAGGGCTCTTGTCTAATGTGGGAAAGATCACTTATGTGAGGGTGGGTGGGTAGATTTAAGTCCAAACCCTGACCCGATCTAAGACCCAGGGGCGGAGGAGTTTCCGAGCTTGGCAGTTCGGGCTCCGGGACGTTGCCCAATAGTACTGGCCCGCTGTCCGATTCTAGGTCCGAAGCTTGGGCCATGTCCTCCCGTAGACGGGTATCCGGCTCGGAGAGCTCGGGAATCCGGACATAGTTTGTCCTCAAAATAGAGGAAGAATCACTGCATTGCTCCTCCACCACCGCTATCTGATGGGTGACCGGTGGAGAGTTAATCTCCCTTTGGTCGGGTTTAAGCCCGATCCGATCATACTCCATAGCGACTCCCAAGGTGGAGATGCGATCCAAGAGCTCGTTCAAGGAAGAGGGCTCCATTGGATCCATCTGCTCAGTGAATCCCGAGCCGACGTGGAGGCTGTTTTTGATGACCCGAGAAGTCATCGTCGGCGCGACGACCGAACGGGCGGTCATGACGAAGCCGCCTAGTTAGAGAGTTTGGCCTACAGCCAGGGCTCCCCAGAGGTAATGTTGTCCTTGACAACAAGACGAGCCATCAAGCCTTATTGTGACGGCACAGTGGAACTCTCAATGAAAGCACCAATGTCGGTGTCAAAACCCGCGGATCTCAGGTAGGCGGTCCCGAACTATGCATCTAAGGCTGATGGTAATAGGAGGCGGGGGACACAATGTTTACCCAGGTCCGGGCCCTCCCGATGGAGGTAATAGCCTACTTCCTGCTTGATTGAGCTTGATTATATGAGTATTACAAGAGTTGATCTACCACGAGATCGTAGAGGCTAAACCCTAAAAGCTAGCCTATGATTATGATTGTTGTTGTCCTACGGACTAAACCCTCCGGTTTATATAGACACCGGAGGGGTCTAGGGTTACACAGAGTCGGTTATAAGGGAGGAGATCTACATATCCGAATTGCCAAGCTTGCCTTCCATGCAAAGGAGAGTCCCACCCGGACACGGGACGAAGTCTTCAATCTTGTATCTTCATAGTCCAACAGTCCGGCCAAAGTATATAGTCCGGCTGTTCGAGGACCCCCTAATCCAGGACTCCCTCAACAGGCTTCTCCAAAAGTCTGTATAAAACCATATGCTTTGATCACACTATCAAAGCATATATTCCAACTCCGAGAGGCTTGCACCAGTCCATAAATGGATCGCTGGAGCTTGCACACTTTGTTAGCACCTTTTGGATCGACAAAACCTTCTGGTTGCATCATATACAACTCTTCTTTAAGATATCCATTAAGGAATGCAGTTTTGACATCCATTTTCCAAATTTCATAATCATAAAATGCGGCAATTGCTAACATGATTCGGACGGACTTAAGCATCGCTACGGGTGAGAAGGTCTCATCGTAGTCAACTCCTTGAACTTGTCGAAACCTTTTGCAACAAGTCGAGCTTTGTAGACAGTAATATTACCATCAGCATTAGTCTTCTTCTTGAAGATTCATTTATTCTCTATGGCTTGCCGATCATCGGACAAGTCAACCAAAGTCCACGCTTTGTTCTCATACATGGATCCCATCTCAGATTTCATGACCTCAAGCCATTTTGCAGAATCTGGGCTCATCATCGCGTCCTCATAGTTTGTAGGTTCGTCATGGTCAAGTAACATGACTTCCAGAACAGGATTACCGAACCACTTTGGTGCGGATCTTACTCTGATTGACCTACGAGGTTCGGTAGTAACTTGATCAGAAGTTTCATGATCATCATCATTAGCTTCCTCACTTACTGGTGTAGGAATCACTGAAACTGATTTCAGTGATGAACTATTTTCTAATAAGGGAGAAGGTACAATTACCTCGTCAAGTTCTACTTTCCGCCCACTCACTTCTTTCGAGAGAAACTCCTTCTCCATAAAGGATCCATTCTTAGCAACGAATATCTTGCCTTCGGATCTATGATAGAAGGTGTACCCAATAGTCTCCTTTGGATATCCTATGAAGACACATTTCTCTGATTGGGTTCGAGCTTATCAGGTTGAAGCTTTTTCACATGAGCATCGCAGCCCCAAACTTTAAGAAACGACAACTTGGGTTTCTTGTCAAACCACAGTTCATAAGGTGTTGTCTCAACAGATTTAGATGGTGCCCTATTTAATGTCAATGCAGCCAGACGATAGCGGTAAATCAGTGAGAGACATCATAGATCGCACCATATCTAATAAAGTGCAGTTACGACGTTCGGACACACCATTACGTTGTGGTGTTCCGGGTTGTACTCTGATGTATTTCAATTATGAAATCTTATGGAAATGAAATATATTGTGTGCTTGCTTAATATGAAATGTTAATTAGAGTAATAAATGGATTATTAATAATAGGACAATTAGCCTTCTAATTGAGTTTTTCTATTGCAAACGGTTATTGAGAAAACACTGTGGGCGATGACCTCTGACAACGCACATAGTTTCTAGGAATAAACCGTGTTGGATCAATGAACAATCACACACGACATCCTCTTGAAAATTGTTTGCGTTAGGCCACCTTACGCAAACGATTACCACATAAAAAGTGTGTGTGATGGACAGCCTTTGCCACACAGTTTCTTCCACGCACCGTGTGTGATGTACATACTAACGGAAATGTATTCCTTGGATTGACTGTGTGGAATGTACATACAAATGGAAGTGTTTAGCAGGGACTGACTGTGTGGGATGTACTTACGACCGAAAACGATTTCGCCTATATAATTGTATTTTTAGCACTACTATACGTATAACCGTATCTGATCGCTCGTCGGCCGGACACGACCTCATTTTGCCGAGCGTGTGTGCCAGGAGGGCATATCCCCGATGGTTTCTGGGTCATGTGGGAAGGACCCCCCTATTGTAGTCACTCACTAGGCGACGGTTCCAAATGCCGTCGCGGAAAGGGGTTAAAAATCGTTTGTATAGCACCTCGTTGTACCAGTGTATGTGCGTATGCATGAGCGTATGGGTCTGTACTATTTTAAAAAAACCTTGAAGATGTCATGCTAAACTAAAGGACTATGGTGGGAACTCAAAAGTATTCACTAGCCAACATATTCAAAGTTATGTAACATTTCTGAATCAATGTCCTTTCAAGTACATAGCGACTAACAGAGTGATCCACAACACAAAAATACAAGGGTATAGACAAACAACACATTGCCTAGAGAAAACACATCTTGGCAATGGAAGCTGGTAGCACATATGAGCTATTTGCATATAGCTAAAATGATTATTTGGATGATATTTATGGAAAAACAAAGGCAGGTTGGACCAGAGAAAACAAGAAGTTGGGTCATACATTGATATGTAAGGAAATAAGTTGAGTAAGTAATGAATTGATGTGCATAGATTAAACTTGGGCAGCTGGACTTGGTGGCAACTTATCAATTTCAAACCAGAGGTCTCACTATATCCAAACTCTTCTCAGCAAAGTTATTTCAGTTGAGGTGGGGTATGACTAATCTTGATGCCAGAAAGCTTCAAGGATTATATACCCCAAAACACTTGTATAATTTGCAAGAACACGGTGAGGTCGAAGGGAAACGTGATTGCGGCCAAGAGTGCCAATCGTAAGGGGCTCGTAGGGGGTGAGGGAAGGCGTCGACACTGATGCCATGACATCTCTAAGAAGGCCACTCACGTAAGGGCATAAAACGGTGGGTGGGGCGTGATTGGGGCTTCGATCCAGATATGAACCAAACAACAACAAACTCATATGAGGCAACAAGAAACAAGAGAATTGGCGGAAACAATATTTGAGCATTCAACGTCAAATTGCCAGGGCTTGCAGACAGAACTGACTCTAGCGCTTGGGGATGGCCGAGCCATTTTGGTCACGCCGCTCTAATTTTACGAACTTCAAGAATATTCCTTCCGGGCTTTTACCGATTTTGGGAACCTTCCAAAAGGTTCTGATATGATTTTTAGTAGTACTAGCACAAAAGCCCGTGCATTGCACTGGGCAAAAAAATTGTACCAGTGTTCATTTCTCCAAAATTGAGTGGGAAAAATAATAATAATTAGCAATTTTAAGAAGTAAAGACACCTACAGAATGATCAAAAGCCCAAAGAATACACTTGCTTTGTAAGTAAAAATTCGCTACCACTGCCCTTCTGATTTAGGCAACTAACACTAACTAATTAGACTGAGGAAGAACATAATAATTAGTAACAGTAACTATTTAGACTGAGGGAAGATCATAATGCCGAGAAGTACAACATATCTCTACTGTAACGCTGCCTATGTAGTGAGTGAAAAAAAAGTCAGTGCATTACTCCATCTCTGCATCAGATATCAGAACCTGAGCAGTTGTGCAATTTCTTTTTATGTAATTCTGATGGAGCAATTACTTTTCTGAAATAAAGAATGATGTCATTGTATATCCAATGGCAACAAGCATCTGACTAATGAGGGGGAAATAAATGCATACCAAAATATTTGATGGGTTAGAAAGCAGGAGCTGAATAACTGTACCTTAGTACCTAGATTCGCCATCAATCAGATCTTCAATCAAATTTCCTATATAGTTGTCAGAAAGTGGGTGCTGAAGAACTATACGTATGTAAAGAATTGGCATCATTGAGATATTAAATCAAAATTTCAATAGTGAATCATACCCTGATAGTGCTGGTAAGGAAAGATTAATTAGAAAATTAACAAAATATTCAAAGTCCAGTCATAACAAAAACACAAAATGCCAAAGTCCACCACTATGTTGGATATTTATGGTTTTTTAGATCACTGTTGCATAGTTTTAGAGCACACGGTAACACTGGTTAACACCATACTTGTTGATAATTCGGTCTATAACCCATGTTGATAGATGCATCGGGACGACACGTTCTCGATGCATGGCGATCAACTAATGAATACAATTGAGGAATGGACGTAAAAGAAGACCCGAGATCAGCTGAATAAAGTACTTGCATGTTAAAAAATAAAATTAACCAGAGGTAGATGTATTCAGCTATCTTATCCTGAACAATTTGATAGATTTTATGTAGGCTTGGTGAAGAAACAATGGAGGGGGCAGATGCACGCACTGCAGCTGCTCTCGACCCCGTCCTCTTCACCTCACCACCCTGTACTAGGGCCTCCATCTGTGGCACCCAGCCGCCTTTGCCCTCTGTCTGCTTGTCTGCGTAGCCTAGCTTCGCTTCGCACAACTTCGCACTGACTAACTCCGCCTCCATGACACCCCACTTCCACTGCACCATGGTTGTCGCTCCAGCTTCCTCCTCCTCCCTAATGAAGCACCAATCATCACAAGGCACTTCAGAAATAGATATAGAATTCTAAAAACCCCTTGTTCCTTGCAGAAAAGAGACCATGAAAGTAACAGTGACATATTGCATTGGCTGAATAGTAAATTAACAGACTGAAACATAGCGTAATTAGATTTTTTGTATGCTTTTCAAATGGGAAAAGTGGCAATTTGGTTGTAGCATCTATCAATTTTATGCCCTAGAAACTAAGACTACCTTTTCTTCAAGATGTAATCTAAGAGCTTGTAAACGTGGTCAAATTCATCCCTGCCAACTTCTGCTCCCCTCCCTGTAGTGTTTATATCGCGTATAAGAGAATGAGAAGACCACGATCTTTCCAGGCTCTGCATCTAAGAAGATCAAGCTTGTTGAACCCTATCTTAAATTCTGCATCATCATCAAATTGTGTGTTTGGATGCTTCATACTTCATAGAAAACCAGCAGGAATAACAAAATTGAAAATGATCATTTGTTTGCTTAATCAGAAACTGCTGATTGTACGACGTACCTCAGGTGGAACAGTGGCTGCCATAGTTTGACGAAGTTGGTACAACGGCGAGATTGGGCGATCGGCTTTCTGACGGAGTTCGTAGAACGACGATATTGTACAATAGTCAGATTAGATGCTTCCGTATAGGTGTGAGGCCTTCTTATGCAGCAAAGTAGGGCGGTTCATATAGAGTCCATGTCCAGCACCGCTTGATAGCGTGCTCGAGCAAGACACAACAGAGACTTTCTAACCCAAGTTGACTTCTGCTCTGAGTTTCAGGAGGAGAACGAAGGCAGGAAGGGGCAGGAGAGAAGCAGTAGTTTGGGCTCCATTTCCGCAGCGCCACTGAACGTCGGGGCGGGAGGAGCGCCGCCGAAGGTCGGGTTGGTAGGTGGGAAACGGGGTACGCCTCCGACCTAGCGCTGCTGGCCAGGTGATGCGCTGGGAGGAGACCAGCCAGGACAGGGGCTTGACCGCAGAGCAGGGCGCAGGGGCCTGTCGGAGGTTGGGGTGGGAGGCGGGAGGATGGTTGGAGGTTGGGGCGCAAGAGCACCGCTGGCGGTCGGGTGGGAGGTGGGGGGCACAGGAGCGCCGCCGGAGATCGTGGTGGGAGGAGCGGGGAGGGGTATTTGGGCCAGAGATGTCAGGCAAATTAGTACCACCTCGTTTATATTATGATTTTATCTATACGAATCATAAAAGCGTATTATGACTGCAGCAAAGCAGGGCGGTTCATATAGAGTCCATGTCCAGCACCGCTTGATAGCGTGCTCGAGCAAGACACAATAGAGACTTTCTGACCCAAGTTGACTTCTGCTCTGAGTTTCAGGAGGAGAACGAAGTCAGGAAGGGGCAGGAGAGAAGTAGTAGTTTGGGCTCCATTTTCGTAGCGCCACTAAACGTCGGGGCGGGAGGAGCACCGTCGAAGGTCGGGTTGGTAGGTGGGAAATAGGGTACGCCTCCGACCTAGCGCTGCTGGCGGGGTGATGCGCAGGGAGGAGACCAGCCAGGACAGGGGCTTGACCGCAGAGCAGAGCGCAGGGGCCCGTCGGAGGTTGGGGTGGGAGGCGGGAGGAGGGTTGGAGGTTGGGGCGCAAGAGCACCGCTGGCGGCCGGGTGGGAGGTGGGGGGCACAGGAGCGCCGCCGGAGATTGTGGTGGGAGGAGCGGGCAGGGGTATTTGGGCCAGAGAGGTCAGGCAAATTAGTACCACCTCGTTTATATTACGATTATATATATATATATATGAATCGTAAAAGCGTATTATGACTGCAGCAAAGCAGGGCGGTTCATATAGAGTCCATGTCCAGCACTGCTTGATAGCGTGCTCGAGCAAGACACAACAGAGACTTTCTGACCCAAGTTGACTTCTGCTCTGATTTTCAGGAGAACGAAGGTAGGAAGGGGCGGGAGAGAAGCAGTAGTTTGGGCTCCATTTTCGCAGCGCCACTGAACGTCGGGGCGGGAGGAGCACCGCCGAAGGTCGGGTTGGTAGGTGGGAAACGGGGTATGCCTCTGAGCTAGCGCTGCCGGCGAGGTGATGCGCAGGGAGGAGACCAGCCAGGACAGGGGCTTGACCGCAGAGCAGAGCACAGGGGCCCGTCGGAGGTTGGGGTGGGAGGCGGGAGGAGGGTTGGAGGTTGGGGCGCAAGAGCACCGCTGGCGGTTGGGTGTGAGGTGGGGGGCATAGCAGCGCCGCCGGAGATCGTGGTGGGAGGAGCGGGGAGGGGTATTTGGGCCAAAGAGGTCAGGCAAATATTTATACAAATCGTAAAAGCGTATTATGACATGAGAAGAAAGCGTATTGTGACGGTGAACCCACGGAGTCAATCCGTGCTTTATTATTAGGGAAAGATTTTCGATTGTTCTTTTTTCCTTATGTTTCTTTCACCGGTTTTCTTTGGGTTCTTTTTTATGTTTGTTTTATCTTGTTTATTTTTCTTATTTTCTTTTTCAAAACCTCTCCTTTTTAAAATTGTTCGGAAATTTCAAATTTTATTTGGAATTTTCAAAATGTTCTAGTTTAAAAAAATTGTTCCCATTTTCATGTTTTGTTCAGAATTTCAAAAATTGTTTTTGTTCTAAAACTCATAATTTTTTTAAATGCTGTACAAATTATAAAACTATCATGTTTTTCATAAATTGTTGGTTTTGCAAGAAAAGGTCATAGTTTACAAATAATGTTCTGCGAAAAAATTAAAAAAAATGTACATGTAAACTGTTGATATACTTAAGAATAGTTTCTTATGTATATTTAAAAAGCAAGTCCAATGTTATGTGGATGAGTCTTGGTGAATTTTAAATTTTGTTCTCTTATACCAAGAGAGAAATTAATAATTATACAGATAAGGCATCATATATATAGGAGTTATTGATACTATACCAATTATTATCAATGCCTTAAATATAATATTAACATGCACCCGTTTTTTGCTACCCATCATAATAGGTCAATTCTACCCCTCGGAAACAATAAGCGATCAATTCTAGATGGGGCATTAAAGTAACTTACACGATATGACAAATCATCAATTTGAAAAAAAAACCTTTAGAAGGAACCATGAATCTTTAGAAGTGAAACTAAAATTGGACATTTCGACAAGCCATAACTCCAAGCATTAATATTTTCTTCAACTTCACACATCAACATGGAGAAGCTTTCACTATATATATGAACCATTCATGGAGCAAGCATTTCACGGTCATACACTCATCAACTCCACTCACAAGAGTACCACCCATTAATAGCCTCTGTTCCCCGGTGATGATGACCAAGTACATGAGGAACAATGTGCAAGGACTTGTGCTACTTTCTTTTCTTCTTGTGGTGTGTTTGACTTGTCTCGGAGGCACATATGGTAATTAACAACTTGATTTTTATGGGGGGATTGAGATTGTTGACTTTTATTGTTTATATGATGAGATGATAAGTGTATTCTTTATTTTATGTTAATTAGGCGAAATCATACATGACAAGGGGAGCAACATGATGAGGAAAGTAAGCCATGTAACGAGACCCCCTTGTTATAAAGATGGGCACCAGCTCCCAGGAAGGGAATTCTGCTGTAAAATAGATAACTTTTGTTGGCCAAATCTCGGAGAATGCTTCATCAACTGTCCCTGCAAGATTAATTGCACACCAGCAGCAGCAGCAACACAATAGTTTCGTTATCACCCCTATTTTGGGTGGATAAATCCCAACCTTATGGTTCTCAAAATAATTACGTGCTGATAAGATCATAAATTTTGTATGTTTTAGAAATCAACTATGTTATTTTAATATTCAATAAAACTAGCCAATGGGTTGTTTGCACAATTTTGTGGCTAGATTTGTCACCTACCATTTACATAGTAAATATTTATTTTATGTCCATATTTTGATTGTCTCCTCCTAGGTGTACTGATCGTGGACCTATGTTGGACATCGGGAAAATGGACTTTAATCTCTCTCTCTCTCTCTCTCTCTTTCTACTCGTTATTGCGTTATTATCATTCACATAGTTTTGTTGCATTGGATGGGTGAACAATAGTTTCATAACAGGCTATGAAGCACCAAACATTGTAATTTAAAATATGTTTAGTAACTATTATTAGCAAGACAGATCAAGCATAGTATATATAGATTTAATATCCATAGGTAAATTGACTATTGGTTTCTCAGGTTCAAGAGCATGGTGTTTGGTTTTAACACTTCTTCTTTTGCACACAAACCATAAAGCAAATTGAGTTGGATAAGCTAGGGTTTGTTTAGTGCATGTAAAGGAAGTGAGGGGTGTCGGCGTCCTCTAGCTACAGGTCATATCGACTCTATCAACTGTTGCAATGTCTAGCGATGGACATATCCATCCAGGACCGCTGATCCAACTTTTTTATTAGGATTCAAATCAGAGTTGAACTGACCATGATTATGATGGAATTCACATGGGCCTACAGATTTCATCTTGGCTTGCCTGCAAATTAAGTCTACATTTGCTAAGCAGCGTTCCAACCAACATGCACCGTGGACTCGCTACAGAGTAAATGTCATACTTAGATTGGAGGTCACAGATGAGTGTGTTTGCTCCACCACCAGCTAGGCGCACACCTTCACTTTCGCCATGCAGTCCAATGAGCATGTTAAGAACATAGATAGCGAGACATTTTTTAAGGGCAGCAATATCAGTTTTGCTTTGATTCTATGCTGTAATGTTGAGGCAACAACAAGGAAAGCACATTCCGTGCATATTAAAATTCAAGTGTGAAAGGATACCCAATGTAGAGAGAGATGTCAAACACTCGTGAGCTACCCAGTCAGCAATTGATCATGTAGCAATCCTCGGCTCAGGGCTTGCTACAAGACACATGCATATAGTTGGTAGAGAGTGGATTTTTGGATCCCGAGCTCCATGGAGCTCAAAATTTTGAAAAAAAATAGAAACCAACTTCTGAAGTTTCAAAAAGTTGTGAAAACATTTCTATTAGGAACATTTTGTAAATTTTATACACATTTGATATTCATATTTTTTGTAATATCATTTCTATTAGGAACATTTTTGTAAATTTCATAGATAGTTTTCAAAAAATTAAGACATCAACATATTCGTAAAAGTGAAAAATATTTTGTAAGTGTTTATGAACATATTTGGAAATTTTACAAAGACTTTTATATGTTATAAAATTTATAAAAATTGTCAATTTTTTTCAATAGTTCAAACATTTGAATTTTATGTTAGTGGTATTTTTACTATTGAAATCGAAAAAAATTGACTATATATATAATTTTTTTTAAATCACACATTTTTTCAAACATGCGAACATTTTGAGAATGATACAAATATTCTTTTGAATGATACGGAGAATTTATCAAATTGTGAAAACAAATAATTACATTTCATGACCATTTTTCCAAGCACGGTGAATGTTATTAATAATTGATGAAGAATATTCCAAAATATATGTATTTAAAATATTTTTCAAAATAGACGGAAGTAGAAACAAAATAACAAAAAGGGAGGAAAAAATGTCTTACCTGACCCTAGCCCATTTATGAGGTGGTGGTGTTATTTTTGGCAGATCACTTGATAAGGTATTCTGGCCAGACGATTAAACCAAATGGGAAGTAAGAAGGGGTTTATCTAGTTTCAGACCCTCACGCATGGTAAAATCCTACCCCCTGCTCATGTATATTGCTTGTGTATAGGCGTTACAATGATTGATGGATTGAGCAATAGCTCTAAGGTTCTGTGTCTATTTACTAATCTAGCCGCAACATATTTAGGGATCGGGGTCTATTTTTATCATATATTAAAATCCAAAAATACATTGTTGCAATTTATTTACCTTTATTTTATTTTGTGTTTTTGTTTAGCTATCTATCATTATCAGACTTGATTCTTGCAATTAACCTCCAAGGGATTGACAACCCTTGTTTGTGTTGGGTGCAAGTATTTGTTCTTTTGTGCGTATGTGTTGTTCACGAGGTTTTATGTGGTTCTCCTACTGAATTGATAATCTATGTTCTTAACTAAGGGAAATAATTATCTCTACTATACTGCATCATCCTCTTCTCTTCGGGGAAATCCCAACGCAACTCACAAGTAGCAAAGAACAAGACTAGCATGCTAGACGTTTGACATGTGATGTGGTATGAGCTCACTGCTGCTATGTATGATAGGAAGGTCCCCATCTATGGGTCCTATCTCTTCAAGCTCATCACTACTACTTGGGCGGCTCAGGTTCTAGATGAGCGCCTAGAGACTGGCAAGCTTGCCACTCATGATGTGATGAAGCTCAGGCAGAAGGAGAACTGGGGAATTGTGCCAGATGCACCAGAGATCAATATTCCAGGAGCAAAGTCTGATGGATCTAAGGAGCCTGACTATGTACCACCCTCGGATCAGCCTACTTGGGACATCAAACTCAAGAAGAAGACGAGGAAGCTCTTCTGCATTCAGGTGGATACTCAGAAGAATATGTACAAGGCACATGTGGCTGAGAAGATTGCCCGGCAGTGCCAGGTCACCATGATTATAGGAACCTTGAGATTGAGGTGCAGAGTGGCTCTGAGAAGAAGATGACCTCAGAGGATAGGTGGATTGGGCAGACGCAACAAGTGGACCGACTCCGATGACTCCAACGCTACTACGTCTAGTTTCCATGGTGCCGATGGCGAGGATGAGGACGTTCACGAGGAGCACCAGGAGGACAGTGACAACGACTCGGAGGAGTCCATGGAGGAGGAGGACTAGGGCTACCACCTTGGGTCGTTTAGTCCCTCTTTGCCTTTTTGACATCTCGATGCTAAAGCTGGGTCATACATTGATATGTAAGGAAATAAGTTGAGTAAGTAATGAGTTGATGTGCATAGATCAAACTTGGACAACTTGACTTGGTGGGAACTTATCAATTTCAAACCAGAGGTCTCACTATATCCAAAGTCTTCTCAGCAAAGTTAATCCAGTTGAGGTGAGGTCTAACTAATATTGATGCCAGAAAGCTCCAAGGAGTATATACCCCAAAACACTTGGACAATTTGCAGGAACACGGTGAGGTCGAAGGGAAACGCGATTGCAGCCAAGAGCGTCAATTGTAAGGGGCTCGTACGGGGGAGAGGGAAGGCGTCGACACTGACGCCATGACATCTCTAGGAAGGCCACTCACGTAAGGGCATAAAACGGTAGGTGGGGTGTGATTGGGGCTTCAACCCAGATATGAACCAAACAACAACAAACTCATATGAGGCAACAAGAAACAAGAGAAATGGCGGAAACCCTATTTGAGCATTTAAAGTCAAATTGTGGGCGCTTGCACACAGAACTGACTCTAGCGCTCGGGAACGGCCCCGCCATTTTGGCCGCGCCGCTCAAGTTTTACGAACTTTCAGAATATTCCTTCCGGGCTTTTACCGATTTTCGGAACCTTCCAAAAGGTTCTGATATGATTTTTACTCGTATTTTTGTTTGTTCTTTTTTCCTTCTATTTCTTTTACCGGTTTTCTTTGGATTCTTTTTTATCTTGTTTATTTTTCTTATTTTCTTTTTCAAAAAGTCTCCTTTTTGAAAATGTTCGGACATTTCAAAAAAAATTGAAATTTTCAAAATGTTCTAGTTTTCAAAAAATGTTCCCATTCTCATGTTTTGTTCGGAATTTCAAAAATTGTTTTTCTAAAAATTCATAATTTCTAAAAATGTTGTACAAATTATAAAACTATAACGTTTTTCATTAATTGTTGGTTTTCCAAGAAAAGGTCATAGTTTCAAATAATGTTCAAAATTTTCAAAAGTGTTCATTTTTTACAAAAAATGTACGAAATTTCAAAAATAATTGGGGTTTTAAGATATTTTAAATTTTCTAAAATGTTCAAAAGTTTTTAAAATATGTTTACATTAATCAATGCTTGTTCATTTTCCAAAGAAATGTTTTAAAAATAAAAAAATGATGCTAAAGCGGGCCGGGTTAGTGCCTACTCTCCCGCTCGTTGATGTCCAGTCGTATCGTCAATGGGCCGTGCCAGTCAGGTGCGCGTTGTGCGAAGGGGAGGTTGTTAGCCGCAAGGAGGAGCGTATAGGGAGTCCTGGGAATTGGGAAGCTCCGCCTAACGAAATTTGCCCTAGCCAGGCCAACGCGAATTTTTTTACTATTCTAATAAAGACAGTTTCGGGGAATCTAATCTACTTACAAAATCAAAATCGACTTAATATTGGAGAAATATTTGTGTATAGAAAAATGAAAAAAATGCCCAAGTACCTCGATATAAAATGTTCATGTATATGACAATATATCATCAACTTTTATTTCAAAAATGGCCATCCCATAATTAATCTATGTTCATGCAAAAAAGAAAAAAAATGTACATGTAAATTGTTCATATACTTAAGAACAGTTTCTTATATACATTAAAAAAGCAAGTCCAATGTTAAGTGGATGAGTCTTGGTGAATTTTAAATTTTGTTCTCTTATACCAAGAGAGAAATTAATAATTATATAGATAAGGCATCATATATATAGGAATTATTGATACTATACCAATTATTATCAATGCCTTGAATATAATATTAACATGCATCGGTTTTTGGCTACCCATTATAATAGGTCAATTCTACCCCTCGGAAACAATAAGCGATCAATTCTAGATGGGGCATTAAAGTAACTTACATGATATGACAAAGCATCAATTTGAAAAAAAAACTTTAGAAGGAACCATGAATCTTTAGAAGTGAAACTAAAACTGGACATTCCGACAAGCCATAACTCTAAGCATTAATATTTTCTTCAACTTCACACATCAACGTGGAGAAGCTTTCACTATATATATATGAACCATTCATGGAGCAAGCATTTCACGGTCATACACTCATCAACTCCACATACAAGAGTACCACCCATTAATAGCCTCTGTTCCCCGGTGATGATGACCAAGTACATGAGGAATAATGTGCAAGGACTTGTGCTACTTTCTTTTCTTCTTGTGGTGTGTTTGACTTGTCTTGGAGGCACATATGGTAATTAACAACTCAATTTTTATGGGGCGATTGAGATTGTGGACTTTTATTGTTTATATGATGAGATGATAAGTGTATTCTTTATTTTATGTTAATTAGGCAAAATCATAAATGACAAGCGGAGCAACATGATGAGGAAAGTAAGCCATGTAACAAGACCCCCTTGTTATAAAGATGGGCACCAACTCCCAGGACGGGAATTTTGCTGTAAAATAGATAACTTGTGCTGGCCAAATCTCGGAGAATGCTTCATCAACTGTCCATGCAAGATTAATTGCACACCAGCAGCAGCAGCAACGCAATAGTTTCGTTATCACCCCTATTTTGGGTGGATAAATCCCAACCTTATGGTTCTCAAAATAATTATGTGCTGATGAGATCATAAATTTTGTATGTTTTAGAAATGAAATATGTTACTTTAATATTCAATAAAACTAGCCGATGGGTTGTTTGCACAATTGTGTGGCTAGATTTGTCACCTACCATTTACATATTAAATATTTATTTTCTGTCCATATTTTGATTGTCTCCTCCTAGGTGTACTGATCGTGGACCTATGTTGGACATCAGGAAAAATACACTTTAATCTCTCTCTCTCTCTCTACTCGTTATTGTGTTATTATCATTCACATACTTTTTGTTACATTGGCGAGGTGAACAATAGTTTCATAACAGGCTATGAAGCACCAAACATTGTAATTTAAAATATGTTTACTAAGTATTATCAGCTAGACAGATCAAGCATGGTATATATATAGATTAATATCACTAGGTAAATTGACTATTGGTTTCCCAGGTTCAAGAGCATGGTGTTTGGTTTTAACACTTCTTGTTTTGCACACAAACCATAAAGCAAATTGAGTTGGATAAGCTAGGGTTTGTTTAGTGCATGTAGAGGAAGTGAGGGGTGTCGGCATCCTCTAGCTACAGGGCATATCGATTCTATCAACTACTGCGATGTTTAGCGATGGACATATCCATCTAGGACCGCTGATCCAATTTTTTATTAGGATTCGAATCAGAGTTGAACTGATAGTGATTATGATGGAATTCACATGGGCCTACAGATTTCATCTTGGCTTGCCTGCAAATTAAGTCTACATTTGCTAAGCAGCATTCTAACCCACATGCGCCGTGGACTCGCTACAGAGTAAATGTCATATGTAGATCAGAGGTCACAGATGAGTGTGTCTGCTCCGCCAGCTAGGCGCGCTCCTTCACTTTCGCCATGCAGTCCAATGGGCATGTTAAGAACATACATAGATGGAACGGTTTTCTCTTCAGTAACAAATACGTTTTGCATGTCTACTCTTGTTAGAATAGGAATCGTTGAGAAAGATTTTTCATTTGAATCATGCAAAAAAGTTTTCTTTGTTTTTAGTTTAGTATTGTTATTTTTAGTAATATCAGTTTTGCTTTGATTCCACGTTGTAATGACGAGGCAACAACAAGGAAAGCACATTCCGTGCATCTTAAAATTCAAGTGTGAAAGGATACCCAATGTAGAAAGAGAGAGAGAGAGAGAGAGAGAGAGAGAGAGAGAGAGAGAGAGAGAGAGAGATGTCAAACATTCGTGAGCTACCCAGTCAGCAATTAATCATGTAGCAACCCTCGGCTCATGGCTTGCTACAAGACACATGCATATAGTTGGTAGAGAGTGGATTTTTGGATCCCGAGCTCCATGGAGCTCAAAATTTTGGAAAAAAATAGGAACCAACTTCTGAAGTTTCAAGAAGTTGTGAAAACATTTCTATTAGGAACATTTTGTAAATTTTATACACATTTCCTATTCATAAAGTTTTGTAATAGCATTTCTATTAGGAACATTTTTGTAAATTTCATAGATAGTTTTCAATAAAATTAAGACATCAACATATTCTTAAAAGTGCAAAATATTTTGTAAGTGTTTATGAACATATTTGGAAATTTTCCAAACATTTTATATGTTATAAAATTTTAAAACAATTGTCAATTTTTTTCTATTTCAATAGTAAAAATACCACTAACATAAAATTCAAATGTTTGAACATTTTTAAAGAGCCAACATTGTTTTTGAATGGTATATTTTTTATATATTACACTGACATTTTTTATATTTTTAATAAACACTTTTAAGAAATAACACATTTTTTGAAACATGTGAACATTTTGAAAATGATACAAATATTCTTTTGTATGATATGAAGAATTTCACAAATTGTGCGGACAAATAATTAAATTTCATGACCATTTTTCCAAGCACGGTGAATGTTATTAATAATTGATGAAGAATATTTACAATATTTTTAAATATAGATGGAAGTAGAAACAAAATAATAAAACGGGAGAAAAAAGTGTTACCTGGCCCTAGCCCATTTATGAAGTGGTGGAGTTATTTTCGGCAGATCGCTTGATAAGTTATTCTGACCGGACGATTAAACCAAATGGGAAATAAGAAGGGGTTTATTAACTTTCAGACCCTCACGGATGAGGTAAAATCCTACCGCCTACTCATGTATGTTGCTTATGTATAGGCGTTACAATGATTGATGGATTGAGCAATAGCTTTAAGGTTCTGCGTCTATTTACTAATCTAGTCGCAACATATATAGGGATCGGGGTCTAGGATTAAACTATCGTAGTTGATTGTTGGAGGAGTCCTCCTGGACGCCGGTCGCCCTGTCACCCGCTCCAAATACTCTAGGCCTTTCTCTAAATGGATCCATGGGCCGGGGTGATGGCCCTGGAAAGCCGACCATAGGAAGCCCTGGCCGGCCTACCAGGCCAGCTTCCTGCATGCTGAGGGATCCCTAGGCCACAATACAGGGGCACACATGCATGAAAGGCATTTTGATTTGATGACTAATGCATAAAAAATAGGCGTGCATTATTATGAGGCATTAAGGATTCATATTCTTTAGTCTTTTTGCTGGCTTTACTTGTTTGTTTTCTTTTTTCCTTTTCAGGAGTTTTCACAAAATGTTCAAAACAATTCACGTTCGTTAAATATTTGATTTTTTTACAAAAATGGGTAATTTTAAAATTTTTTCTGTTAATGTTTTTCATAATTTTTTGTGTTGTTAAAATATATTCGTATTTTGAAAAAAAGTTTGAAAATTGAAATGGTCAGAATTATGAAAAACATTCATGTTTAAAAAGTGTTCAGATTTTTTAAAATTATATGCAAAATTCAATGCTTAACTTTTAATAAATAAGCTTTTCTAATTTTTTTCAAAATACGACAACGAAAACCCCCAATTGAAATGAAAAAACCGTTTGAAAGTGTACAACATCGAAAAAAATATTGCTCGCTACCGGGTTTGTACAGTATGACATGAATGGGCCGACCAGCGCCTGTCCCTATGTGTGTATTCCCACCTATTTGGTGCAACAAATTGCAGGAGCTCTCCTCTACCATGCTTATGGCGCTGGTTGGCGCATCAACGCTCACAAGCACATTCTGTTGGGGCAGCGTAGTTTAGCGCTTTACACACGCTCGGTTTCTCGTCTGGCTACTGTATGCTCGCCTTTTTTTCTGGTTCTTCTATAAAAACAACAACACCTCATTTTAAAAATCAACTATCAGGTTTCTGACAAATTTTAAAAGATCAATGAAATGAAAGAAATCCTAGAATTTTAAAGATGTCCATGAACTTTCTAAATGTTCAAGAACTTTAAAATTTTATGAATTTCTAAAAATTTGAAGAATTTAGGAAAGCTTATGAATTTTAAAAAAAGTAAATAAAATGTGGGTAAAGTTCATGATATTTTTAAAAACAAAAATTTGTAAGATGTTCATAAATTTTGAAAATTATAATTTTTAAATAATAAATTTGAAAATGTTCATTATTTTTGTAAAAATAAAATTAAAACCGAGTGAGAAAACACACACCGAGTAATAGATGACAGAAAAAAGCATGCCTATAACTTCTACAAGCTTCTCAAAACCGGGAGGGAGTTTTCGCTCGAGAGCTTAAAGGGTCCCGCCACATAAAAAGTCTACCCAAGGGAAAAGGGTGCGCTGTCTAGGGCGCGTCTACGTGCCGCTTCATCACTGTCATAAGTGGTCCAGCCCAATAAATGGAGCTTCTTCATTAGAAACCATCTGTCGTACCTCTAAAAGAATTTTGTCACCGCTGCAAGCCTCTGTTCCAAAGAGATCACTTCTAAGCCCTGTTCCAAAGTTCTGTTGGAGGGGAAGCCATTACCGGGAGGCTCTCCATCAACAAGCACGCAGTCAGTTACCAGAAAGGAAAAGGAGAAGGCCAAGTCTGTTGCTGATATGAACTCCAAGGAGTTCTCAGAGTTCCGTCACAGACCCATCTTTGGTGAAGCGTCCCTTCTGGACTCGAGAGTAGACTTTTATCTTTCACTATGTGCTGATGACGAAGAAGAATTTCCTTTGCAAACCAAGTCCATCGGTACAGATCACATGGAGAAGGAGCCATCATACTTTGGAGAGGGTATTTGCACATTTAAAAACTATTTGCACATTTCATAAATTGTCGATTTATCAAAACATTGTTATAATTTTCAAAAAATGATTAGATTTTTAAAAAGTGTTTGTTTTTTGAAAGAATGTACAAAATTCTTGTTCGTATTTTTACAAAGAAATAAATTTTAAAAATTGTTCAAAATATTCAAAAAAGTGCACATTTTTTGGAGAATGGCGTAAACCCTATTTTAGCATTCGACGTAAAATGTCGGGGCTTGTATAGAGAACTAACGCTAGCGCTTAGGGAGAGCCGACCCATTTTAGCCACGCCACTCTGGTTGTATGAACGTTCCACAATGTTCCTTCGGGCTTTTGTCGACTTTGGGAACCTTCCAGAAGGTTTTAATCCGATTTTTACTAGTGTTTTCGTTTGTTCTTTTTTCCTTATGTTTCTTTTACCGGTTTTCTTTGGGTTCTTTTTATTTTTATCTTTGTTTCTTTTCTTGTTTTATTTTTCTTATTTACTTTTTCAAAAAGTCTCCTTTTTAATATATTTTTGGAAATTTAACTTCAAATTTAAATTTAAGAAATGTTCAAGTTTTCACAAAATATTCCCATTCTCATATTTTGTTCGGAATTTCAAAAGGTGTTTGTGTTATCAAAGAAATCAGATTTTTTTAAACGTTCTACAAATTATAAACTATCGCATTTTTCATAAATTGTTGGTTTTCCAGGAAAAGGTCATAGTTTGCAAATAATGTTCAGAATTTTCGACAAATGTATTAAATTCCAAAAATGGCTTTTAGAAAAAAACAAAATTTAGAAAAAAATGCAAAATATCATTGCATTTTTCAATGCTTATTCATTTTCAAAAAAATGTTTCAAAATTTAAAAACTGTCGCCAAAGTGGATCAGGCCAGCGCCTACTCTCCCGCTCCCTGGTGTCCACTCGTGGTGTCGATGTGCCGGCCCAGTCGGGCGCGCATTGCGCGAAGGGGAGGTTGTCAGCACTCAGCCGCAAGGAGCAGCGTATAGGGAGTCCCAAGAATCGGGAAGCTCCGCCTAATGAAATTTACCCTAGCCGGGCCAGCGCGGCATTTTCACTATTCTAATAAAAGAAAATTTCAGGGAAACTAATCTATTTTAAAAATCAAAACCAACTTAATATTGGAGAGAAAAAAACTGTGTATAAAAAACTAAAAAAATGCTCAAGTACCTCGATATAAACTATTCATGTATATGACAATAAATCATCATCTTATATTTATAAAATGGCCATCCCATAATTAATGCGTGTTCATGCGATAAAAAATAAAAAAATGTATTTGGAAATTGCCGATATACTTGAGAACAGTTGCTTACATAAAAAAAACAAGTCCAATGTTAAGAGGACCATTCTTAGTGGATTTTAACTTTTGTTCTCTTATACCAAGGGAGAATTAATAATTATACAGATAAGGCATCATATATATAGGAATTATTGATATTATACCAATTATTATCAATGCCTTAAGCATAATATTGCCATGCACCAGTTTTTAGATACCCATTATAAGCTGTCAATTATACCCCTAAAAACAAGCGGTCAATTCTAGAAGGGTACTAATGTAACTTACGCCATATGACAAAAGCATCAATTTTTTTTAAAAAAAATAGGAAGGAACCATGCATCTTTAGAAGTCAAACTAAAATTGGACATTCAGACTAGTCATAACTCCAAGCATTAATATTTTCAGTAACTTCACGCATCAACATGAAGAAGCTTTTCCTATATATATGAACCATTCATGGAACAAGCACTTCACGGTCATAACACTCATCAACCCCACTTACAAGAGTACGAACCATTAATAGCCTCTGTTCCTCGGTGATGATGACCAAGTACATGAGGAACAATGTGCAAGGAGTTGTGCTACTTTTTTCTCTTCTTGTGGTGTGTTTGACTTGTCTTGGAGGCACATATGGTAATTAACAACTCAATTTTTGGGAGGATATAGATTGTGGACTTTTATTGTTTATATGATGAGATGATAAGTCTATTCTTTATTTTATGTTAATTAGGTGGAATCATAAAAGACAAGGGGAGCAATATGATGAGCAAAGTAAGCCATGTAACCAGACCCCCTTGTTATAAAGATGGGCACCAGCTCCCAGGACGGGAATTCTGCTGTAAAATAGATAACTTGTGCTGGCAAAATCTTGGAGAATGCTTCATCAACTGTCCCTGCAAGATTAATTGCATACCAGCAGCAACAACAACACAATAGTTCTGTTATCTCCCCTATTTTGGGTGGACAAATATCAACTTTATGGTTCTCAAAATAATGATGTGTGGATGAGATCATATTTTTTATGTTCTATAAATCAGCGGTGTTATTTTAATATTCAATAAAACTAGTGGGTTGCTTGCACAATTTTGTGGCTAGATTTGTCACCTACCATTTACAGACTAAATACTTATTTCTATCCATATTTTCATTGTCTCTTCGTTACTGATCGTGGACCTATGATGGTCATGCGGAAAAAATGGACTTTAATCTCTCTCTCTCTCTCCCCCTCCCTCTCTCTCTCTCTCTCGTTATTGCATTAACATGATTCACATACTTTTTGTTGCAATGGATGGGTGAACAACAATTTTGTAACAGACTGTCAAGCACCAAACATTGTAATTTAAAATATGTTTAGTAAGTATTATCAACTTTATAGATCAAGCATGGTGTAGATAGATTTAATATCCATAGGTAAATTGAGTATTGACTTCTCACGTTCAAGAGCATGGTGTTTGGTTTTAACACTACTTCTTTTGCACACAAATCTTAAAGAAATTTGAGTTGGATAAGCTAGGGTTTGTTTAGTGTGGGTAGAGGAAGTGAGGGGTGTCGGCATCCTCTAGCTCCAGGTCGTACCGACTCTCTCAACAACTGCGATTTTCAGCGATTGAGATATCCATCCAGGACCACTGATCCAATTTTTTATTAGGATTTGAACCAGTGTTGAACTGTTAGTGATTGTGATGGAATTCACATGGGCCTAAAGATCTCATCTTGGCTTGCCTGCAAATTAAGTCTAGATTTCCTAAGCAGGGTTCCAACCCACATGCATCATGGGCTTGCTACAGAGTAAATGTCATCCTTAGATCGGAGGTCACAGACGAGTTTGGCAGCTCCGCCAGCCAGGGCGCACACCTTCACTTTCACCATGCAGTCCAATGGGCATGTTATGGACATAGGTAGCGAGACATTTTTTAAGGCTAGTAATTTTAGTTCTGCTTTGGATCCATGCTAGAATGACGAGGGAACAACAAGGAAAGCACATTCTGCACATCTTAAAATTCAAGTTGAAAAGGATAACTAATGTAGAGAGAGATGTCAAACACTCATGATCTGCCCAAAATGAAGAGAACACACTACCCAGTGAGCAATTGATCATGTAGCAACCCTGCTTGTGGCTTGCTACAAGATACATGCATATAGTTGGTAGAGAGTGGATTTTTGGATCCCGATCTCCATGGAGCTCAAAGTTTTGAAAAAATAAATCAGAAACCAACTTCCAAACTTTCAAAAAATTGTGAAAACATTTCTATTACGAACATTTTTTTTAATTTTACAGACATTTTTATATTCACAAATTTTTGTAAGAGCGTTTCTATTAGGAACATTTTTGTAAATTTAATAGATACTTTTTAAAAAATTAAGACATCCAGATATTCGTAAATGTGCGCAATCATTTCTGTTGGGGAACGTAGCAGAAATTCAAAATTTTCTACGCATCACCAAGATCAATCTATGGAGTAATCTAGCAACGAGGGGAAGGAGAGTGCATCTACATACCCTTGTAGATCGCTAAGCGGAAGCGTTCAAGTGAACGGGGTTGATGGAGTCGTACTCGTCGTGATTCAAATCACCGATGATCCTAGTGCCGAACGGACGGCACCTCCGTGTTCAACACACGTACAGCCCGGTGACGTCTCCTACGCCTTGATCCAGCAAGGGGAGAAGGAGAGGTTGGGGAAGACTCCATCCAGCAGCAGCACGACGACGTGGTGGTGGTGGAGGAGCGCGGGACTCCAGCAAGGCTTCGCCAAGCACTACGAGAGACGAGGAGGAAGAGGGGTAGGGCTGCGCCAACAGGGAGAGCAAATCACATGTGTTGGGCAGCCCCAAACCTCAAGTATATATAGGGGGAGGGGAGGGGCTGCGCCCCCACCTAGGGTTTCCTCCCTAGGGGTGGAGGCAGCCCCCAGATCCCATCTGGGAGGCAGCCAAGGGGGAGAGAGAGGGGGGGCACCTAGGGTGGGCCTTAGGGCCCATCTGCGCCTAGGGTTTGCCCCCTCTCTTCTTGAGGACGCCTTGGGCCTTGGTGGGAGGTGCCCCAGCCCACCTAGGGGCTGGTCCCTTCCCACTATTGGCCCATGTAGGCCTTCGGGGCTTGTGGCCCCACCTGGTGGACCCCCGGACCCCTCTGGTGGTCCCGGTACACTACCGGTGATGCCCGGAACACTTCCGGTGGCCAAAACCATACTTACTATATATTAATCTTTACCTCCGGACCATTCCGGAACTCCTCGTGATGTCCGGGATCTCATCCGGGACTCCGAACAATATTCGGTAACCGCGTACATACTTTTCCTATAACCCTAGCGTCATCGAACCTTAAGTGTGTAGACCCTACGGGTTCGTGAGTCATGCAGACATGGCCGAGACAACTCTCCGGTCAATAACCAACAGCGGGATCTGGATACCCATGTTGGCTCCCACATGCTCCACGATGATCTCATCGGATGAACCACGATGTCAAGGACTTAATCAATCCCGCATACAATTCCCTTTGTCTAGCGGTACGATACTTGCTCGAGATTCGATCGTCGGTATCCCGATACCTTGTTCAATCTCGTTACTGGCAAGTCTCTTTACTCGTTCCGTAACACATCAACCCATGATCAACTCCTTGGTCACATTGTGCACATTATGATGATGTCCTACCGAGTGGGCCCAGAGATACCTCTCCGTTTACACGGAGTGACAAATCCCAGTCTCGATTCGTGCCAACCCAACAGACACTTTCGGAGATACCTGTAGTGTACCTTTATAGCCACCCAGTTACGTTGTGACGTTTGGCACACCCAAAGCACTCTTACGGTATCCGGGAGTTGCACAATATCATGGTCTAAGGAAATGATACTTGACATTAGAAAAGCTTTAGCAAACGAACTACACGATCTTTGTGCTAGGCTTAGGATTGGGTCTTGTCCATCACATCATTCTCCTAATGATGTGATCCCGTTATCAACGACATCCAATGTCCATGGTCAGGAAACCGTAACCATATATTGATCAACGAGCTAGTCAACTAGAGGCTTACTAGGGACATGGTTTTGTCTATGTATCCACACATGTATCTGAGTTTCCTATCAATACAATTCTAGCATGGATAATAAACGATTATCATGAACAAGGAAATATAATAATAACCAATTTATTATTGCCTCTAGGGCATATTTCCAACAGTCTCCCACTTGCACTAGAGTCAATAATCTAGTTCACATCGCCATGTGATTACCACTCACAGGTCACATCGCCATGTGACCAACATCCAAAGAGTTTACTAGACTCAATGATCTAGTTCACATAACTATGTGATTAACACTCAAAGAGTTCTAGGTTTGATCATGTTATGCTTGTGAGAGAGGTTGTAGTCAACGGGTCTTGCCATATTCAGATCCCTATGTATTTTGCAAAACTTTATGTCATATTGTAGATGCTGCTACCACGTTCCACTTGGAGCTATTCCAAATTATTGCTCCATTGTACGTATCCGGTATCTCCACTCAGAGCTATCCGGATAGGTGTTAAGATTGCATCGACGTAACTCTTTACGTCGAACTCTTTATCACCTCCATAACAGAGATACATTTCCTTATTCCTCTAAGGACAATTTTGACCGCTATCTGGTGATCCAGTCCTAGATCACCTTTGTACCCTCTTGCCAGACATGTGGCAAGGCACATATCAGGTGCGGTACTCAGCATGGCATACCGTATAGAGCCTATGACAAGAGCATAGGGGACGACCTTCGTCCTTCCTCTTTCTTCTGCCGTGGTCAAGCTTTGAGTCTTACTCAACTTCACACCTTACAACTCAGGTAAGAACCCCTTCTTTGACTGATCTATTTTGAACTCCTTCAAAAACATGTCAAGGTGTGCGTTCTTTGAAAGTATCATCAGGCGTCTTGATCTATTTCTATAGATCCTGATGCCCAATAAGCAGCTTTATCCAGGTCTTCCTTTGAAAATCACTCTTCAAACAACCGTTTATGCTTTCCAGAAATTCTACATCATTTGGGATCAACAATATGTCATCCACATATACTTATCAGAAATGTTGTAGTGCTCCCACTCACTTTCTTGTAAATACAAGTTTCTAGCAAACATTGTATAAACCTAAAAGCTTTGATCACTCCATCAAAGCATATATTCCGATTCCGAGATGCTTGCTCTAGTCCATAGAAGGATCGCTCGAGCCAGCATACCTTTTAGCATCCTTAGGATCGACAAAACCTTTTATTGTATCACATACAATTTTTTCTTACGAAAACTGGTAAGAAAACTTGCTTTGACATCCATCTGTTAGATTTCATAATCGAAAAATACAGCTAATGCTAACATGATTCCGACGGACGTAAGTGTCGGTGTACTAGAGTAGGGGTACCCTAGTATCCCGAACTTGTGCACGGGCAGTCGCAGCATCCCGCGGCAAGGCTTGCCGGGTGACCGCCAAGGTCCTCCGTGGTTCCTTTGGAGCCATTCAAGAACAAAGTGTCCAAGTCAAGGAGACAAGGCCCCGGCAAGAGGAGTTTGCCGGGAAGGCCACCCAAGGCATTTCAAGGAACTTGCCGCGGCGCACCACGCGTCCCGGCAAGGCCCGGTGAGCGACAAGCTCCCGGACGCGACAAGACAACAACCGCGGCAAGGCGCTTGCCGCGGCAAGCCACCTCTCCGTGCCCGCGCTCCAGCACATCCACCAATGTGTCGCTCTGGGGCCCTTCCAGGCGTACGTGGCGGAAGGCTGTGCAGCCAGCGGCGTGCGGTGGCAAGCGGCGCTGACAAGTTTGCCATCGTGGCGAGCGGTGGCGTCCCTGACGGTCCCTTTTACACTGTTTAGGCGACGCAGACAGGCATTTAAGGCCCTTGTCCCCTGCCGTCAGGGTTAGGTATGATACACTGTAGCAGGTAGCTGTGCCTACCGCAACACCTTTCCATTTCTACCCTTTGCCTCAGTTGCCACCTGTCGGTGACCCCTTGAGCATATAAAAGGAGGCCCATGCGCAACATAGAGGGGGGGGGGTTAGCTAACTCAGATACTCTCACGCTCGGTCTCGTTAGCTGCTGAAGTGTACTGTAGCACTTCGCGCTCCCGAGCAAGAAATCAATACAAACCACAAAGCAGGAGTAGGGTTTTACGCATCCGTGCGGCCCGAACCTGGGTAAATCGCTCGCGTGTATCGCCTCGATTTGCTCTTTGCACGATCTCCGCCCCCGCCGAACCGAAAGGGACTCGGTCCGCCGGTCCCATAGGTGCCCGTGGATCAGTATCCCGGCATCTTTGGCGCGCCAGGTAGGGGGCGTCGAGGTTGTGTGAATCAGATCCGGCGTTCTCGCGAGCTAGATCTTTATCATCTTCATCAACATGCCGCCGAAGAAGAAGGTTTCGGAGGCGGCTGCTCCGTCCACGCCGAACCCACCATCGCCGGAGCAAACGGCTGATGGGGCAGGCGCCGGCGGAAGAACGCGCGTCGACGAGGGAGCTCACGGTGCTGCCAGGTCCAAGGACAAGGCTGCGCTGCCCATCGGCGGTGAAGCCGGCTCCCACAACGACCGGGCGCACTCCAAGACCTCGACGTCCGTACAAGCACCGCGCCCATCTCAGGAGGCGCGGGACCGGCAGCGTCATGGTACTCACGGTACCATGCGTTTGCTAGACCAAGATCGAGCTGGTGGATCTCGGAGCGCTCAGGACCACCATACACACCAACATGCTGGCGCGAGCGAGACACGGTCGCCTGGACGGGATGCTGCTCCTTCTAACGTGGTTAGAAGTCCGAGCATATCCCGCTCCTCGCACCGTTCGCCACCGCCACCCGCCACTGCAGCAGAAGCTTTGGCGCGAGCTCAACTGCTCCTAGACTACCCTCCAACTGCAGGCAAGATCGACGACTGGAGGGCCACCATCCAGAGTCTCATCAGCTTCGCCAACGGCGACACTCAGCGGCAGCCGAGCACGTCGCAGCCGCGACAAGTTAGCCAGGCACGAGCCGGTGACGACAAGACCGATGGGGGTGCAACCTCTGTGCGCTCTCCACCCCGAAGGCCAAGATCGCCGACTCGCCGGATCCACCTCGACAGCGACTCCACCGCGTCATCAGATCCACGAGCTCGCCGCGATCAGCGCCGAGTTCTTCACGAACGGCAGCAAGAGGACGCTCGTACTCGCATCGAGCGCCGAAGAGAAGCGCGACGTCAATCAGACCAGCGCGTTGGGCCCTCTGTCGACATGCACGCGCCAGGGGAACCAGGCGACTTGCCGTACGCGGTAGGTTGCCCTGCGTTCACTCGTGAGCTGCGGCAAGTCCAGTGGCCCAGCATGAAGAACTTCAAGCCAGACGTACCAGAGAAGTACGACGGCAAGTCGCATCCGTCTGAGTTCCTCAGCATCTACACCATCGCGGTGCAGGCTGCCGGGGGACGAGACGACAAGATCCTTGCCAACTACTTCCCGCTGGTGCTCAAGCCCAATGTCAGGTCCTGGCTCATGCACTTGCCGGACAACTCCATATCCTCTTGGGCAGATCTATGCCATCAGTTTGTCGGCGCCTTTACAGGCGGCCACAAACCTCATGGCCAAGAGAGTGACCTTCATCTGCTCGCCCAGAAGGAAGGAGAGCCTCTGCGCAAGTACATTCAGAGATTCAGCCGTGTGCAGCACAACATCCCAGATGTCCACCCTGCCGCGGTTATCAGCGCGTTCCATCAGAACGTGCGTAACCGCAGGATGAGGGAGGAGATGGCGATGTGCAAGATCAGAGACGTCAGCGAGCTGTATGCCCTGGCCGACAAGTGTGCACGTGCTGAGGAAGGGAGGAAACTCCCCGGAGAGAATGTAGGAGCAGGAGGATCTGACAGTGAGGATGCTGCCCCGGCAAAGAAAAACCGGCGGCGGAACAGGAAGAAGAAAGGCAAAGAGGTGCTAGTCGTTGAGCAGTCCGGCAACGAAGGTGGCACCAAGAAAGCCAAAGTTGGTAGCTCCGGCAAGGAGGTTGCCACGTGCACCAACTGTCAGGTTGTGGCGGTCGCCGACAAGCAGGACGGCACCGACAAGCAGTACTGCAAGATTCACCGCACCAAGGGCCATGACCTCCAGAGCTGCAAGAAGGTCGAGCAGCTTGTCCAGCAGCAAAAGGCTGAGTACGAGCGGCGAGACAAGGAGAGGGCCCAAGGTGGCGCTGGAGAATCTGGCAAGAAGCGCGCCGGCCGGGGAGGACGCCGCGGCAAGGAGACAGACCTCCCCGCGGCCGCGACAATGATGAAGACGACGACGATGACGAAGACATGGATGATGTCGAGACCAGTGAGCAGGAGTTCCAGAAAGCCACAGAAGTCTTGTGCGTTGACGGCGGTGCTTCTCTGCATACTTCGCACCGCCAACTCAAGCAGTGGGTGCGAGAAGTCAATGCGGCAGAACCACCTGTCGAGTCGTGCAAGCTTCTGAAATGGTCCAGCACGCCTATCATCTTTGACATTGAGGACCACCCTGATCGCACAACTGCGGTCGGGTGTTTGCCGATGTTGGTTTCACCAACTATCCGCAACCTCAAGGTCACCAAGATGCTAGTTGACGGCGGGGCCGGCTTGAACCTGATCTCCTCCGCTGTACTCCAGAAACTCCAGATCCCCGACAGCGAGCTTGAAGAGACCGGCACATTCCAAGGAATCAACCCGGGAAGGAGCAAGCCAAAAGGGAAAGTCACGCTGCCGGTAACATTTGGCAGCGAGCTGAACTTCAGGACTGAGAGGGTCACATTTGACGTTGCTGATATTCCATTGCCTTACAATGGGATACTTGGCCGTCCAGCACTCGCCAAGTTCATGGCAGCCTCTCACTACGCATACAACATGCTGAAGATGCCAGGCCCGATAAGCGTCATCTCTGTCCCCAGTGACAAGAAGGATGCTCTTATCTGCGCCGACAAGATCTACCGGGAAGCGGCAGCCGCAGCAGATCAGAAGTCACTTGCCGCTGAAGCTCCCGGGGGGAAGAAGAAGACCAAGTCCGGCAAGAGTTCTGATGCCCACTCCGGCAAGCGCACCTCTTCGGAGTGCTGCGCTGCCGTCGAGGACGCACCATCGAGCTCCACCGGCAAGTTTAAGAAGACGATGGCAGCTCCGCCAGAGACGAAAAAGGTGTCTGCCAAGGAGGACGGCACTGGTGGTACCTTCACCATCAGTGCCACTCTCGACCCTAAATAGGAAAGCGCGCTCGTTGCTTTCCTGCGGGCGAATGTCGACGTGTTTGCGTGGCAACCGTCTGACATCCCCGGTGTTCCCAGGAAAGTGATTGAGCACCACCTTGCCATTTGTCCTCATGCGCGGCCCATCAAGCAGAAAGTCAGGAAGCAAGCAGTGGAGCGCCAAGAATTCATTGCAGAAGAGATCAAGAAGTTGGAAGCAGCAGGCCTTGTCAGAGGAGTGCTCCATCCCACGTGGTTGGCCAATCCTGTAGTCGTGCGCAAGGCGAATGGGAAATGGAGACTTTGTATCGATTTTACCGATGTTAACAAAGCTTGTCCCAAAGACCCATTTCCTTTGCCGCGCATTGACCAGATTGTTGACTCCACAGCCGGATGTGATTTGCTTTCATTTCTTGACGCATACTCAAGATATCATCAGATCTTCATGGCAGAAGAGGATGAGGAGAAGACTGCATTTATTACTCCATGTGGAACGTACTGTTTTGTACGGATGCCTTTCGGATTAAAAAATGCTGGTTCAACATTTGCGAGAGTAGTCCATGTCGCTCTTGAGCCACAAATACACAGAAATGTGGAAGCCTACATGGATGACATAGTGGTCAAGAGCAAGGACAGAGCAACCCTGATTCAAGATTTAGACGAGACCTTTGCAAATCTGCGCAAGATCAGCCTCAAGCTCAACCCAGAGAAGTGTGTGTTTGAAGTTCCCTCCGGCAAGCTTCTCGGGTTCTTTGTGTCTCAGCGGGGAATTGAAGCCAATCCCGACAAGATCAAGGCCATTGAGCAGATTGAAGCACCAAAGCGCGTCAAGGATGTACAAAGACTTGCCGATTGCGTGGATGCCCTCAGCAGGTTTATCTCTAGGTCTGCTGAGCGCGCCCTGCCATTTTTCAAATTATTGAAAAAGGCAGGTCCAATGAAATGGACTCCGGAAGCGGAGGCTGCGCTGCAAGACTTAAAGAGATACCTGTCCTCCCCTCCAATACTTGTCGCACCTAAGCCACAAGAGAAGTTGCTGCTGTACATAGCGGCAACCAATCAAGTGGTTAGTGCTGCGTTAGTAGCAGAGAGGGAGGCAGATGATGAGCCAGCAACCACGGCAAGCGCATCCAGCGACAAGCAGAGGGCTTCCCCGACAAGCTCTGGTCCCGACAAAGATGGATCTGCGCAGGTGCGCGAGGAGAAACAGAAGAAGATGGTGCAGCGCCCAGTTTACTTTGTCAGTTCCCTTCTGCAGGGGGCTAGGTCAAGGTACTCTGGCGTGCAGAAATTGCTTTTCGGCCTTCTCATGGCCTCGAGAAAGCTGCGCCATTACTTTCAAGCACATGAGATAACAGTTGTCACTCGCTTTCCGTTGAAGAGGATACTACAGAATCCAGAAGCGACAGGCAGGATTGTTGAGTGGGCACTGGAACTGTCAAGCTTTGGCCTCAAGTTTGAAAGTACTTCAACTATACAGAGCAGAGCATTGGCAGAATTTATAGCAGAATGGACGCCAACACCAGATGAAGAAATTCCAGAAATGAGCATCCCCGTCAAGGAAGCAAGCAAAGAGTGGCTGATGTACTTTGATGGTGCCTTTTCGCTGCAAGGCGCCGGCGCTGGCGTGCTGCTTGTCGCACCCACCGGAGAGCACCTCAAGTACTAGTCCAGATGCACTTTCCTAAGGAGCAAGCAACAAACAATACTGCAGAGTATGAAGGCTTGCTTGCCGGTCTCCGGATCGCGACAGACCTTGGGATCAAGAAGCTCATTGTCAGGGGTGACTCACAGCTTGTCGTCCGACAAGTAAACAAGAGTTATCAGAGTCCATTGATGGAAGCTTACGTCGACGAAGTGAGAAAGCTAGAAGAGCACTTTGAGGGCCTGCAGATGGAGCATGTTCCAAGAGCTCAGAACGCCATTGCCGATGGCCTATCAAAGTGCGCCGCACTTAAGTTACCTGTGGAACCAGGGATCTTTGTGCTCAAGCTGACTCAACCGTCCGTAACGCCATCAACTGGACAGAGCAAGAAGAGGAAGTTGGTTTCTGGTGACTATTTGCCGGCACAGCTTCCCGAAGCCGCCGCCAAGAAAGTCCCTAAGATCAACGCCAAGAGCGCTGAGGAGCAGTCTGCTCCGGCAAGCCCTAGGGTTTGTTCCGTTGAAGCAGGAGCTCCCGACAAGTTTTGCTCCGGCAAGCTTGCCGGGGAACGTCACGCTCCGGCAGAGCCGCAGGTTCTCGCCGTAGAAGCGGATGTTCCCGCAGCAGTCCCCAAGATCAACGCCAAGAGCGCTGAGGAGCAGTCTGCTCCGGCAAGCCCTAGGGTTTGTTCCGTTGAAGCAGAAGCTCCCGACAAGTTTTGCTCCGGCAAGCTTGCCGGGGAACGTCAAGCTCCGGCAGACCCGCAGGTTCTTGCCGTGGAAGCGGACGTTCCCGCAGCCGCAGATTTGCCTTTAGTCCTTGTTGTCGAGCCACAAGCTCCAGCATGGGCACAGCAGATTGTCCGTTTCCTTCAGACAGGAGAACTTCCCGAAGAGCAAGAAGAAGCGGAAAGAGTAGCCCGGCAGTCAAGTATGTACCAGTTTGTCGACAAGACACTGTACAGAAGAAGACTCAATGGTGTGAAATTGAAGTGTATTCACCGGGAAGACGGACAAAAGCTGTTGGCAGAGATACATGGAGGCATATGTGGACACCACATTGGCGCAAGAGCACTTGTTGGCAAAGCATTTCGGCAAGGTTTCTTCTGGCCAACAGCCCTCCAGGATGCAACTGCACAAGTAACCAAGTGTGAAGCGTGCCAGTTCCATTCCAAGAAGATACACCAACCAGCTCAAGCTCTCCAGACGATCCCTTTATCCTGGCCATTTTCGGTCTGGGGGCTCGACATCCTCGGCCCCTTTCCCCGAGCTGTCGGGGGCTTTGAGTACTTGTACGTTGCAATTGACAAGTTCACAAAGTGGCCGAAAGTGGAACCAGTGAGGAAGGTGACAACACAGTCAGCAGTCAAGTTCTTCAGGTCGATTGTTTGCCGCTTCGGGATCCCTAACAGGATAATCACCGACAACGGTACACAATTCACGAGCCGCACCTTCATGCAGTACGTCCAAGATCTTGGCGCCAAAGTCTGCTTCGCTTCTGTTGCTCACCCGAGAAGCAACGGTCAAGCGGAGAGGGCAAATGCTGAAGTGCTGCGCGGGCTCAAGACCAGGACTTTCGACAGGCTGCACAAGTGCGGAAGAAACTGGATTGAGGAGCTGCCGGTGGTTCTTTGGTCGATCAGGACGACGCCAAATCGAGCCACTGGCCAGACACCTTTCGCTCTAGTCTATGGAGCAGAGGCAGTTATCCCCACGGAACTCGTATACGGGTCACCTAGAGTGCTCGCTTATGATGAGCTTGAGCAAGAGCAGCTGCGACAAGATGACGCGCTGCTCCTTGAGGAAGACCGTCTTCAGGCTGCTGTGCGAGCTGCTCGCTACCAGCAAGCTTTGCGCCGCTACCATAGCCGCAAAGTTAATGCCAGAAGTCTCGAGGAAGGCGACCTTGTTCTTCGGCGTGTTCAGTCCGCCAAGAATTCCAACAAGTTGACGCCGAAGTGGGAAGGCCCTTACCGGGTAAAATGAGTCACTAGGCCTGGCGCAGTCCGCCTTGAGACCGAAGATGGCATTCCGGTGAGCAACTCCTGGAACATTGAGCATCTTCGTAAGTTTTACCCGTAAGGCGCGGTTGTCGGAACCTGTTCCGGCAACCACCTTTTGTACAAGTCTTGCCGCTGTTGCATGTAATCCTTTGTACAAAGCCAGGCGTAGACCCCGTGCATAAGTAAAGCTCATGTGCTCCGCGCATTTTGTCGACTTCATGCTTTCTATTTTTTGGCATATGTGATCTGACACTTTGTGCAGCACCTACTCCACGGTAAGCAATAACGAGCCGTAAAGCTCCATATCTGTATTGTCTCTTCTTTCTTTTGAAAGGAAGGTTCCCCTCGCCCACAAGTTTGCCGGGGGGGGGGGGGAGGAGAAGACGATGGTATGGACCAGGCGTCGTTCAAGAAAGTTTCGCCTTGCCGGGAAGCAAACAACAGAAAAGCTAAGTTGCCAAAGTTTGAGCAATCAGATTTTTTAAAATTTTTAAGTTATCTCCCTTGAACGACCGCACTTTGTATGGAAAACCTGTGCGCGGAGGAACCAACTCGTAGCTAGTTGCGCCCTTACTTTGTTTCGAGTCCGCTCAACAACTTAAGTGAGCTGCAACTAGTTGCGACAAGGTTTCTTGTCGGTAGCGGCACCGCTAGCAGGCTGCTGACGTCCCGCACTCAGCGCTCGCGGCTCTGGTGCCTGCACCGGCAAGTTCCCTAAAAGCGTAGGGTAAAAAAAAGACATACAAAGGGAGGAGTCAAGTAAAGGAAATAACATTGCAATCATTACCCAGAATAAAGTTATACTACAAAGATAGCTTGTCGCAGCTCTAACAGATTGTTTTCATAACATGTCAAACAGCGACAAGAAAAGAAGAAATGGGCGGCCTAATCTACGCGATCGCCTTCGACCCTCTTGATCCCGCTCACCTTGTCCACAATGGGTGCGACAAGGGCCTTGAGTGCCTCCAGATCAGCATCCGGCGGCAAGGTCCTGAGGACGTTGGTGAGGCGGAGGCCCGGATTGCGGAAGGCCACCTTCATCAACACTCTCTGAAGAGCTCCTGCGTAGATCTTGCGCGACTCGTCGGCCAGCTGCTTCGGGATCTTCTCCCGGAGCCGCTGGAGGGCCGTCGCCACGCCCTTGAAGAACAAGACGAGCTTGGCGCTGGGTTGGAGGTTCTCTTCGGAGGGATACCCGAGATCCTCCATCCCCAACTGCGCCAGCTCCTTGTCGATGTCTGTGGCGGCATTCACAAGACTCTCCGTCCAGTGCGTCACGGTCTCCCTGAAAGCGTTCTGGGCGGCGGCAGCACTCTCCAGCAGCGCCTTGTCGGCCTTGATTTCCTCCTTCAAGGCCGCCTCCCGCTTCTTGGCGCTGTCCAGAGTCTTGGTCAAAGTGGTTAGCTTTAACTCAAGATCCACGTTGGAGACCTTGGCGGCACTGAGCTCTTTGCCCTTCTCGGAGAGATCGGCCTCCAGCCACGCCACCTTCATCTTCAACTCCTCCTTGGCGGCCTCGGCGGCGGCGTCCTCTGCTTGTTTGAGGGCTCCGCCGAGTTTTTCCTCGCGCGCGGCAAGCTCCTCCTCGTGGGCATCGAGATTAACCTTCCGCTGCGCCAGCTCGCCCTCCTCCGCGGATAGCTTCACGGCGGCAAGCCGCTGTTGCTCTTCGATTTCAGCTTTTTCGAGGAGGAAGGTCTTCTGCGCTTCGTCGAGTTGCTCCCGCTCCTCTGCCATGGACCGACGAGCTTCCTGGTGGAAGCCCCGGAGCTCCTCCGCGCGCTTTTCGATGTCTGCTCCCGCCTTCGCGACAAGTGCCTCGCGGGACTCCAGCTTGGCTTGCCGCGCGCGGTAGAGCAACACCAGTTTCCGCAGCAGCCGCTCCTCCTCAGACTCGTTGCTGCTGCTTGGCGCGCCAACCACCGTCAACCCAGCGGAAGCGAGCACCTCCCCGTCGAAGGTCTCTCCCTCGACCGGCGCCCTGGAGCTTGACGCCCAGGGGAGGTTGATGAAGACATCATCGCCAGCCTTCAAGTAGATGCCCGGCTGGGGCTCCTCGGAGCCTGGCGCTGCGGCTTCGGCGGACGGGTCGGCGGTCGGCGTAGTGCCTGGCGCTCCTGCGGCCTCTGGGCCGTCAGTACGATCGCCAGACCCCTCGCCAGTTGCTGCGGCGGCAGCCTTGGCAGCCTCGGCGCCGGAGGGATCGCCAGCGCCGGCTGCTTCTTCGGCGGCGACCTCGGTCTCCATCCGCTCTGCAGCAGATGGGTCTGACAGCCGGCAAGGGGAGGGGAGTCAAGCAAAATCCAGCAAAAACCCAGAAAGATCAAGAAAAGAAGAACCCAAGGGAAGTTTTGGAGCAAGAGGAGTACCTGCACCAGGTTCTGCAGTCGTGGTCTCCGCCGTCGGGGGGCCGCTGGTGCTGTCCCTTGCCGGAGAACCCTCCCTTGCCGGAGACTTCTCCCTTACCGGGAAGCCCTCCCTTGCCGGAGAATTCTCCCTTGTCGGGGGATTCTCCCTTGGCTCCTGGTGGGGCTGCTCGGCTCCTACACAAGTCAACAAGCAGATATCAGCAAAGACAAGTACCCATGCGCGCCTCACAGCGGAAAGCAAATCATACACTTACGCTGGGGGCTGCTCTGAAGAAAAGTCGCCGGGTCCGGCAAGGTTGTCTCGGGCGCGCCACCTGCTGTCGCAGTGGGCTCGTCCTCGATGATGATCACCGAGACCTTAGCTCTCTTTGCCGCTCTATGGGCCAGAGTCCTAAAGAGGAACAAGTTCAGAGAAAAGCAAGTGAGAAACAAGACAAACAACAAGGATTGAAGAACTACAAGTACAGCAAGAAAAGCTTACTCTTCTTCTTCTTCCTCGTCGGAGCTGAACGCGGAGAAGTCGAAGTCTGGCTCACGTCCGGCGCGAGGAGGCGGAGGGGTGGCTTCCCTTGGCCGCTTGGCGGGAGCAGTGGCGGTGGTCTGAGACGACCCCGCTCCAGCTGGAGTAGAAGCGGTGGTCCGGGAGGGCCCCGCTCCAGTTCCCGTTGCAGCGTGAGATGCTCCCGCGGCAACAGTGCTTGTCGCGGTGGAGCGTGTCGCGCGGCGCGGCGGCTGTTCACTCGCCTGCTGCTCCGCCACGTCACCGGGCTTGCGGAGACGCCTTCTTGGTGGGGATGGAGGCTCTGCTTGCGGCGAGCTGCCTGAAGATGAGGAGGAAGAGGAGTTGATTTCCAGCGAGCCGCTCGTGTCCTTGGCGGGCTCGCTCGGCTCGGCGTCACGCCCGGCAAGCTCCTTCTTGCCGGCAGGCTCCCCTCGCTCGGCACGGCTTGCCGCTTCTGCTGCATCTGCCTCCTCCACGGTGAATCCAAATTCGCCTGCGGCTGCGGCTGCCGCTGCCTCCTCCAGCCTAGTGGCGATGAGCGCCATCTCCGCATCCGTGGTGTCGCGGGTGAGGCTGTCCTTCTCGTCGGGGCGGATTGGCACTTCCACCAAGTCGTCGAAGAACTGCTGCACGACGTCGTCTGCGGGCTCCTGCCAAGTTGGCACAATTCCATGCGAGTCGCACTCCGGCATCATTGCACGGATGCGGTCGAGCGAGGAATTGTTGCACAGCGGAACGATGCCCCCCGGCAACCTGAAAACTTTGGGATGTTGGGGGTCATACTTGAAGAGCTCCTGGAGCATCGCGTTGAGCTCCAAAACTGTGAAGTTGAAGTTGAGGCCCGGCCGCAGCCTCATGATGTCTGCCGCGTTCTTGAACTCCCAAGTGGGCCTCCCCCGTTCCTGCAGGGGGGCGATGCGGCGGCGAAGAAAGTCCGCGCCAACAGCGCCTACAGTAAGCCCGGCAAGCCTGAGGCGCAGGATCCTGGTGACGGCAATCTTCAGCCTGTCGTCTTCCGGGGCCACGTCGCTCCAATCGCTGCCGCGTGCTACTGGGGTTTGGCGCTGGGTGGTGAATGGCTGCGGGTTCTCCTCGTCAATCCAGCACCAATCAGCTCTCCACTCCTCCCACTTGCCGCGGAATTCTCCCTCCAGATAGGTTTCCTTCTTGCCGGCCCTTGAGATCCAGGCGATTCCGTCGGATAGAGGCTCTCCTCTCTCTACTCGGGGTATGAAGAAATGGCGGAAGAGGGCTACGTTGGGAAGGACTCCGACAAAGTTTTCGCAGAGATGTGCGAAAACTGCCATTGTCAGGACGGCATTGGGGGTGAAGTCAAGGAGGTGGAATCCGTAGGTATTCATGATATCGCAGAAAAATTCAGAGAAAGGCGGGCAGAGCCCGCAGTAGAAGAACAGAGCAAAGAAGGGGTATCCATTCGGAGCCTTCTTCCAAGCAGCGGCGGGGAGTACCTTCGTGCGTGGATGCGCTCGCGTCTCCGCCGACCAGAAAAGGTAGTAGTTCTCCCTCAGCTCCTTCGCGCCAAGCTTGGGGGGGAAGACGGCCCGCTCCTTCCACAGCGCCTCGAGCCGCTGCGCCTCGGTCGACTTCACGACCTTCCCCTTGTCGGCTTTTGGAGCCATGGCGGAAGCAGTGGAGGAGGTCGACGGCGTTGGTGGTGCTGGTGGTGATGGGGGGTGGAGCGCTGCTCTCTCTCTCAGCTTTGGGAAGGCGAGGGAGCGGCAGAGATTTCTGAGATTGGAACAGCAACGGGCGAGTGGGCGAACTGCCCCTGTTTCCCCTGCTTATAAAAAGGGAGGGGGCGGACGTTCCGCATTTCCAAATAAAGAAACCACCCACGACCTCTCCCACGATGCCGCATTCAACGCGTGCCGTTCGGGGAGGGCGCGGTGGATACGGAGTGAGATACGGCGTAACCTAGGCTGCGCGTGCCCGTGCCCTGTTTTAGGCCTGGCCCAACAGCGCTCGGCACCGTGTATGGCCCAGGCCCGGGGGCTCCTGTCGGTGTACTAGAGTAGGGTTACCCTAGTATCCCGAACTTGTGCACGGGCAGTCGCAGCATCCTGCGGCAAGGCTTGCCGGGTGACCGCCAAGGTCCTCCGTGGTTCCTTTGGAGCCATTCAAGAACAAAGTGTCCAAGTCAAGGAGACAAGACCCCGGCAAGAGGAGTTTGCCGGGAAGGCTAACAAAAGCATCCCAAGACCCCGGCAAGAGGAGCTTGCCGGGAAGGCCACCCAAGGCATTTCAAGGAACTTGCCGCGGCGCACCACGCGTCCCGGCAAGGCCCGGTGAGCGACAAGCTCCCGGATGCGACAAGACAACGACCGCGGCAAGGCGCTTGCCGCGGCAAGCCACCTCTCCGTGCCCGCGCTCCAGCACATCCACCAACGTGTCGCTCTGGGGCCCTTCCAGGCGTACGTGGCGGAAGGCTGTGCAGCCAGCGGTGTGCGGTGGCAAGCGGCGCTGACAAGTTTGCCATCGTGGCGAGCGGTGGCGTCCCTGACGGTCCCTTTTACACTGTTTAGGCGACGCAGACGGGCATTTAAGGCCCTTGTCCCCTGCCGTCAGGGTTAGGTATGATACACTGTAGCAGGTAGCTGTGCCTACCGCAGCACCTTTCCATTTCTACCCTTTGCCTCAGTTGCCACCTGTCGGTGACCCCTTGAGCATATAAAAGGAGGCCCATGCGCAACGTAGAGGGGGGGGGTTAGCTAACTCAGATACTCTCACGCTCGGTCTCGTTAGCTGCTGAAGTGTACTGTAGCACTTCGCGCTCCCGAGCAAGATATCAATACAAACCACAAAGCAGGAGTAGGGTTTTACGCATCCGTGCGGCCCGAACCTGGGTAAATCGCTCGCGTGTATCGCCTCGATTTGCTCTTTGCACGATCTCCGCCCCCGCCGAACCGAAAGGGACTCGGTCCGCCGGTCCCATAGGTGCCCGTGGATCAGTACCCCGGCATAAGCATCGCTACGGGTGATAAATTCTCATCATAGTCAACTCCTTGAACTTGTGAAAAGACTCTTTCCCACAAGTCGAGCTTCATAGACGGTAACATTACCGCCCACGTCCGTCTTCTTCTTAAAGATCCATTTATCTCAATGGCCTGCCGATCATCGGGCAAGTCCACCAAAGTCCATACTTTGTTCTGATACATGGATCCTATTTCGGATTTCATGGCTTCTAACCATTTGTCGGAATACAGGCCCACCATCGCTTCTCCATAGTTCGTAGGTTCATTGTTGTCTAACAACATGATATCTAACACAGGATTATCGTACCACTTAGGAGTAGTACATATCCTTGTCGACCTATGAGGTTTGATAGCAACTTGATCCGAAGCTTTCATGATCACTATCATTAACTTCCTATTCAACAGACGTAGGTGCCACAGAAAACATCTTTCTGTGTTGCATCATTCTCTGGTTGAAATAAAGGTTCGACAACCTCATCAAGTTCTATCTTCCTCCCACTCAATTCTTTCGAGAGAAACTCCTTCTCGAGAAAGGACCCGTTCTTAGCGACAAACAATTTGCCCTCGGATCTGAGATAGAAGGTATACCCAACTGTCACCTTTGGGTATTCCATGAAGATGTGTTTGTCCGCTTTTGGGTTCGAACTTATCCGGCTGAAGCCTTAAGCATCGCAACCCCAAACATTTAAGAAACGACAACTTTGGTTTCTTGCCAAACCAATGTTCATATGATATCGTCTCAACGGACTTAGATGGTGTCCTATCTAAAGTGAATGCAGCTGTCTCTAACGCATAACCTCAAAATGAAAATGGTAGATTGGTAAGAGACATCATAGATCGCACCATATCTCATAGGGTTTGATTACGACGTCCGGACACACCATTATGAAGGAAATATGCCCTAGAGGCAATAATAATGTTATTTTTTTATTTCCTTATATCATGATAAATGTTTATTATTCATGCTAGAATTGTATTATCCGGAAACATAATACTTGTGTGAATACATAGACAAACCAAACGTCACTAGTATGCCTCTACTTGACTAGCTCGTTAATCGAAGATGGTTATGTTTCCTAACCATAGACATGTGTTGTCATTTGATTAATGGGATCACATCATTAGGAGAATGATGTGATTGACATGACCCATTCCATTAGTTATTGGTTATTGACTCATCCCGGACTCCGAACAATCTCGTTCAATCTCATTACCGGCAAGTCACTTTACTCGTGCTGTAATGCATGATCCCGTGATCAACCACTTGGTCACATTGAGCTCATTATGATGATGCATTATCGAGTGGGCCCAGAGATACCTCTCCGTCATACGGAGTGACAAATCCCAGTCTCGATTCCTGCCAACCCAATAGACACTTTCGGAGATACCTGTAGTGTACCTTTATAGTCACCCAGTTACGTTGTGACGTTTGGCACACCCAAGGCACTCCTACGGTATCCGGGAGTTGCACAATCTCATGGTCTAAGGAAATGATACTTGACATTCGGAAAAGCTACAGCAAACGAACTACACGATCTTTGAGCTATGCTTAGGATTGGGTCTTGTCCATCACATCATTCTCCTAATGATGTGATCCCATTATCAACGACATCCAATGTCCATGGTCAGGAAACCGTAACCATCTATTGATCAACGAGCTAGTCAACTAGAGGCTTACTAGGGACATGGTGTTGTCTATGTATCCACACATGTATCTGAGTTTCCTATCAATATAATTCTAGCATGGATAATAAACGATTATCATGAACAAGGAAATATAATAATAACCAATTTATTATTGCCTCTAGGGCATATTTTCAACAATTTCGTATGTGTTTATGAACATTTTTGTAAATTTTACAAACATTTTTGTATGTTATAAACTTTGAAAAAATTGGCTAGAAAGTTTCTATTTCAAGAGAATTTACTAAAAAGTACCGCAAACATAAAAATAAAATGCCTGGACATTTTTAGAATGGTATGAACATTTTTTTAAAAATTACACTAGTAATTTTTATATATTTAATAAACATTTTTAAAAATAACACATATTTTTTAATGTGCAAACATTTTATAAATGATACAAACATTATTTTGAATGATATGAACAATTTCTCTAATTGTGTGACAAATTATTACGTTTCATGACCTTTTTTCTGGCACGATGAATGTTATTAATAATTAATGAAGAATTTTTAGAAATATATGTATTTACAATATATTTAAATATAAACATAAGTATAAACAAAATACTAGAAAAGGAGAAAATAAAAATAAAAATAAAACCTAGCCCTAGCCCATTCATGAGGTGGTGGAGTAATTTTCGGCAGATCACTTGATAAGGTACTCTGGCCGGAAGATTATACCGTTTCAGAAATAAGAAGGGGTTTATTCAGGTTCAGGCAGTCCTAAGTGTACTATAATGGACCTATGATGGTCATCAGGAAAAAATGGACTTTAATCTCTCTCTCTCTCTCTACTTGCTATTATGTTAACATCATTCACATAACTTTTTTTGCATTGGATGGGTGAACACAACTTTGTAATAGATTGTGAAGCACCAAGCATTGTATTTTGAAATATTCTTAGTAAGTGTTATCAACTTTATAGATCAAGCATGTTGTATATAAATTTAATATCACATAGGCAACCCAACGGAATTAACTATTGATTTCATAGGTTCAAGAGTATGGTGTTTGGTTTTAACACTGCTTCTTTTGCCCATAAACCTTAAAGCAAGTTGAGTTGGATAAGCTGGGTTTGTGTGGTGCGGGTAGAGGACGTGAGGGGTGTCGGTGTCCTCTAGCTACAGGCCATACCGAGACTCTCAACAGCCACGATTTTTAGCAATGGACATATCCATCCAGGATCGTTGATCCAATTTTCTAGTAGGAATCGAACCAGCGATGAACTGATAGTGATTGTGATGGAATTCACAGTTGCCTATAGATCCCATCTTGGATTGCCTGCAAATTAAGTCTAGATTTCCTAAGCAGCGTTCCAACTCACATGTACCATGGGCTCGCTACAGAGTAAATGGCATCCTTAGATTGGAGGTCATAGACGAGTGTGCACGCTTCGCCAGCTAGGCGCATACCTTCACTTTCGCCCGGCCCTAACCCATTTATGAGGGTTTTAGATTTATTTCCAGCAGATCACTTGATAAGGTACTCTGGCCGGATGATTAAAATGAATGGGAAATAAGAAGGGGTTTATCCAGGTTCAGGCCCTTGCAGAGGAGGTTAAATTGCACTCCCTGCTCGTGCATATTGCTTATGTATAGGGGTTACAATGATCGATGGATTGAGCAATTGTTCTAAGGTTTTGTGTCTATCGACTAACCTACCCGCAACCTATATGGGTATCGGGGTCTAGGGTTACACGATCCTAGTTAGTTGGAGGAGCCCTCCTGGACGCCGGTTGCCTTGTCGTACGCTAATAGTCCTTCGGGCCCTTCTCAGATCCATGGGTTGGGGTGATGGCCCAGGACAAGCCGACCTAGGGGGCCTTGGACCGGCCTATCAGGTTGGCTTCCGGCATGATGAGCATCCCTCAACCATAACACTGGGGCACTGAGGCAATGTGTTCTTTCGCCTCACTACATGTTTTCTTTTTTCTGTTTGTTTTTGATAGTTTTATTACTTTGTTTTCTTTTGTCCATTTCGAGTTTTTCAAAAAATGTCCAAAAAAGATTGTTCAAAAACATATTCGAATATTAAAAAATGGATAATTTAAAAAAATATTTCTGTTAATGTTTTCACAATTAAAAAATATTTGTGTTTTCAAAAAATAATTTTGTTTTGGGGAAATTTAAAAAAAAATCAAAAAATGTTCAAAATTTTGGAAACTTTCATGTTTAAAGAGTGTTTGGATTTTGTAAAAATATCAAAATTCAATATTTTTTAAAATAAATATGTTTTCCAATATTTTTCAAGAAGCTATAATGAAAAACCCTGATTGAAAGCAAAAAAACCGCTTCAAGTGTACGACACCGAAAAATCTTTACTCGCTACCGGGTTTGTACAGTATGATAGGAATTGACCGGCCAGCGATGGTCCCTATGTGTTTTTCCACCTATTTGACGCAACAAATAGCAGGAGAGCTCCTCTACAATGCTTAGTTGGCGCATCAGTGTTCACAAGCACGCTCAGTTGGGCCAGCCAGTTTTGGGCTTTACACACGCTTAGTTCCTAGTCTGGCTGATGTACGCTCGGGTGGTCCCTATGCGTTTTCCCACCTATTTTGACGCAACAAATAGCAGGAGAGCTCCTCTACAATGCTTATGGCGCTAGTTTGTGCGGGAAAGGAAAATTCATTCATCAAGTAATGTTGTTACAATCAGCGGCAATGATGCTCGCAATCTCGTCAGGGGGGTTTCGCAGCCAACAAACAGTTCGCTGTTGAATTCGTCCCATTTGCGCGAGAGTGTGGCTAGCAGAGTTCATGTTACGCTTGATCTTAACTAGTTGAATCCTCTTTTCTTGAGACAGCAACAATCTAATCTCCATTATTCTGTGGCTATGCGCTGAACGATCTTGTTCTGTAGAAGAAATCAAATGCACAGCCTCTGCACAGTCAGTCTCCACTATGAGGTCCACCTCAGTCCAGCTTAGGGCCAATATAATACCTTCATGGATTGCCGTCACTTCTGCTTCCAGCGCATCAGCGCAGTTCACAAGTCCTCTAATAGCAGCAAGTATCACAGTCCCATTACGATCCCGAAGAAGCATGCCCGCCCCTACTGTACCGTCAGTGGCCATGAATGACCCATCCACATTGAGCTTTGCCTAGCCGGCTACCGGCGCCTGCCACTGTTCCACAGGCAGCGTAGGCTTCATCTTGCACGCAGGTTCACCAAGATAATCGACAACAAATTTACCTTTGATTTCATCAGCCTCGGGGTACTGTTGCAGCATCAGAAGCGAGGTTAAATAGCTTGCAAGAAACCTACGTGAGACCTCAATCGGGATTGCCGGCTTATGGTGAGTTATTTCATTATGCACATGCCACGCCATCCACATAGTCATCAGAACCATGGTACGTTGAATTTCAGTTAACTTCTCAAGGAGGCGAAAAATCCACTCCGGCTCCCTGTCCTGAAGGTCATCACTATTTGGAATGTCCCAAACCTCCCTCATGGCGTTCCATAGGCTTGCGGCATGTGGGCAGCTAATTAGCGCATGATGAGCATCCTCCACATCACTCCCACATATAGTACAGGCCTGAACCTCTTGCATGTGCCTGGACTTCATTGTTGCTTCAGTGGCCAGGGCTTCGTGTGCAGCTTTCCACGCAAAGATGCGCACTTTGGATGGCACTTGGCTCTTCCATATGAGATCCCAGGCTGGTCATCAGCGTTCACAAGCACGCTCGGTTTTGCGCTTTACACACACTCGGTTCCTTGTCTGGTTGATGTACGCTTGCCTCTTTTTTCTGTTTATTCTGAAAAAAAATCAACAACTACTCTTTTTAAAAACAGACTATCATTTTTTTGCCAGATTTAAAAAGTTCAGTGATATAAAATTCTGCAAGAATTTAAAAGAAGTCCAAGATTTTTCTAAACGTTCTTGAAATTTAAATTTTAAAGACCGAGAATTTGAAAAAAATTATGAATTGTTAAAAATATTCAAAAATGTGGGGAAAAAATTCATGATTTGTTTTAAAAAATCGTAACTTTGAAAGATAAGCATAAATTTGTAAGGAAAACAAAAACTTTGAGAAAATAAATTTGAAAATGATCACTAGTTTTGAAAAAATGGAAATGGTGAATATTAAAACTAGGTGAGAAAACAAACACAGAGTAATAAATGACAGCAAAAAGCTGGCCTATACCTTCCAGGAGCTTCCCAATTCCGAGAGGGGTTTCCGCACGAGAGCTTAATGGGGCCGGCACTTAGAAAGTCTACTGAAGGGCAAAGGGTGCGCTATGTAGGGGACATCTATGTGCCGCTCAGTACGCTTGCCTACATCGCTGTGATAATTGGGCCAGCCCAAGAAACGTTCTTCTTCCTTAGCTTCCTCTCGATCGTTCGTTTGTTTCAATTTCCCCTTTTTCTTTTCTGTTATTTATTCATCTTCCGAAATATTTTCAAATATAAATATTTATATTTCAATTCTTTCTGTAGTGTTTAACCAAAGGTTTATGTAGAGTTAGCACACGTTTATGCAGTGCTAAAAAATACCCACACAACTATTAAAAAACGTTCATGGTACTCAATGTTCACAATATTTTAAAAACATGCCTAGTACCATTCCAAAAAATGTATGTGACATTTTAAAAGAATGCTCACACTTTTCAAAAGATGTGTTTGTGCTATTTTTTTAAAAAAGGGTTATCAGATGTAAATAAATGTTCATCCAGTTAAAAAAATATTTTTATCATTCGGGAAAAACCAGCATGTAATTGGAAAACATTTAACATGAATTGAAAATAATGATAAAAATAAGTATTTGAAAATAGTGTTAATCATGTATTCATAGAATGTTAAATGTATATAAAAATGTTTTAGATGTATAGAAAAATGTACAATGTGTATGAAAAAAAGTTGACATCAGAACATATATTTGAAAAAAATGTCAACCATGTGTTTGCGTAATATTAAACAAGTACACCCTCCGTTTGGAATTACTTGTGACATGAATGAATGTATATATATGTATGTTAATTTTAGATACATTCTTTTTATTCATTTCACGACTATAACTCGGGAAGGAGGGAGTATGATTTTATTTACTAGTACACATGAAAAATTTAGAACTTGTATGAAAATATTAGACATGTGTTGGGAAAAAAGAATTTAAAAAGAACCCCAAAGAAAATTAGTGAAAACAAAAAAACAAGGAAAATCAAAGATAACCAAAGAAAATGAAAGAAAATAGAAAAAACTATGGACAAAACCTAATATTAAAACCCACTAAAATAAAAAAGGAAATGGAAAAATGTAGCGACCTGATTGGAGAGATCGAAGCGAGCTAATAGCGAGAAAATCCCCTCCCTTACATTTTTTTGATAGAAACCCATTATAAAAACATAGAAAAATGTAAATAAAAATAGAAAACCAAGTAAGACCAGACCAATCCAGACAATTTTTTTGAGTGGTAAACCACAACTTTATTAAGAAGTAGAGATCGTTTTATGGGAATAACAAACTGGTCACGGGGTACTCCTAGCCACAGATGGCAAACAACATCTAAAGAAGTACAAAATTTAACTAAATTGTGTGCATCAATGGTCAAAGCACGGCTTTCAAAAAACAAACTCACAGCTTCTAAAACCTCTCACACTGGCACATATCTCCTTGATGATCGCACTATACCGCCCTTCAGTTCCATTCTTTATCTCCGCCTCAACAGTTTTGTTATCACATGCGATAATAACTTGGTCAAGTGATAAGTCCAACTCAAGTGCCAAAGCTTTCCGACAAGCGAGGGCCTCCAGTGTCACCGGATCTAAGATGTCACCGATAACCATGGCTGACAACCCCAGAAAGAGGCATGTGTGGTCACGACACACTGTAGCCGATGCGTCGCTTCCCCTGTTCCTTGCCAGACCTCTGTCTACATGAATCTTCGCCACCCCCATGTTCGGAGCTGTCCATGTATCAGTACCCCTTGCTCCTGTCCTAGTATTTGGTGCTGTATCAAGGATTCAGGTTCAGATATAAAGCTGTTAAAAAAAGAATGTGTAGCATGTGGACTCTGAAGAACTCCCTGGTGGGTCGCTTTGCATGGTGCTGCCCATATCGCTCATAAAATAATGGCCAGTTTGATCATACTAGCTTGAGATAAATCATTGATAACCAAAAATAATCGAAGCCTAGCATTTGTCAGTCGACGCTTGAATATAATAAGTAGCGTCCTCATCTACCAGAGCCCAGACACATTGTGCGACAGAACACTATAATTATGAATGGCGCCAACTATCCCGCGTCCCACAGACCTGGTATTTATCATTGTCAGTCATTTTCCTCGTACGCCGAACATCCTCAGTGGGTATGGTGTGCTTAGCTAGTCTCACAAAAAGTTGCGAATCTTTCTTAGCACTTGGACCGACCAGAGCGAGGTCCATGATTTAGCTTGGGCCTCATAGTTAGAAGAACCCACATTGCCTTCTAGCCAATCTTTCCTTCGCCTTATTGTGTCTGCCAACATACGGTAAGCTGATCGCATTGTGAAATCGTTTCTTTCCAAGGCCCGTGCCCAAAAATCATTCATCCTCCGAGTACATAAGGGAATACTCATTTTGGCACTATCAGGGATGTTTGGTCCAGTACACCTCTATTCCAAGTGGTGGTAGTACTATCAATTAGAACGGTCACCAGATTAGGTGGGTTGGTCGAAAGATATCCTAATGGTCGCATAGTTGCATGCATCGGGATCCAATTATCACTCCAAATCCTCGTAGAATGGCTCGCCACATTTGACAAAGGACATCACGTCCTTCTAGAATGGCTCGCCACATTTGAGACGCCTGCTCCCCAATTCAGCAGTGAAGATTGAACCTTGTGGGAAGTAGACCGCTTTCAGTATCTATGCACACAAAGAATTCAAATGCTGAAAAATCCTTCATAATTGTCTTGCCAGGAGTGCAAGGTTGAATAACTCAAAATCTCGGAATCCGAGACCTACAATGATTTTTGGCTGAGTTAGGCCCTTCCCAATGCTCCACTGTGTAGAGGTGCTAAGCATGCCACATAAGCAAAAACTTGACATGACACAACAATTAAGGAGGAGAGAGAGAGCACTTTGGTGACCCCAGGAAGAATCAACGCCAAGCGCGTGAACCTAAGAAAACCACTTAAATGAAACAACTTGACCAATGCATGAAAGACTCTAGGCTCCTCCCAATGCTCCATCTTGTACAGGTGCTAAGCCTTCCACGTAGGCAAAAAATCTGATGTGGCAAGTTATTTAAGAGGAGAGAGATGGGTGTGATGACTCCAGGAAGAAACAATGTTAAGCGCGTGAACCTAAGCAAAATATTTAAATGAAGGAAGCCCACCAATACATGAAGAGCTTTAGTTGCTAAACCATTAAATGAAGCAAGCTTAGCTACTTCCTCCATCACAGTTTAGAAGGCACAGTTAAATTTGGGTGCGTTTTCACAATAGACAAGGTTTAGGACGCATTGCATTTATTTCTAATAGCTAATTAGTACTCCGATATACTATTTCTATATGCATGTGTGAATGCTATTTTTTAGCCCATCTCACAACCAATAAATAACCACCTAGGTTACAGAGAATTTCCAAATGCGCCTTCTAAACCGTGACGGAGGTAGTACCATAAACTAAGCACCTATGCATTGGAGAGTATAGTTGTTAAGCTATTTAATGTGCTTAGCACCTCATCTAAGCACCGATGCATTGGCAGTAGCCTTAGGTGCCAACTCATTAAATAAAGTGAGTTTAGCAACAACAAGTTAAGCACCTATGCATTGGGGAGTTAAGTTGCTAAGCTATTTAATGCACTTAGCACCTCATCTAAGCACCTTTGCATTGGAAGAGGCCTCATAGACTTCCATGACACCCACGCCGGTTTTCTTTTCCCTTCTTTACTTCCCCACCAGAATTGCCTAATGAGTTTATTAAGATGCTAGTATAGTCCCCTTGGCACTTTAAAACAAGAAATAGAATAAATCGGGCACAACTTGTGCAACTGATTTAACTAGCACCTCATTTCCAGCTATGGATAACGTTCTCTCAATCCACCCCTTCACCTTGCTCTATAACCTATCTTTCAGATATTTGAATGACCCAAACTTTGATGTACCTGCATCAGAAGGCATGCCTAGATACTTGTCATTCAGACAGTTAGACGGCTAAAGAAATCAGAAGGAGAAAGCCAGACCAGTCAACAATCCGAGCAACGATTTGAATTATGGGCCAACCTAATCTTGTCGACGCTAGAGGCAATTTCTAATAGGAACCGATATGAGCGATATATATCTCTTGCATGTTGTGTTAAGAGTTAGCTTGTACGATAGCGCCGAATATGCTTTTCCGTATATGTGTGGCTATACCTCGCTTCACGGACAACAGGAGCACTAGCTTCAAGCACCCACGCTGATGGCCCGGTCTAGCGCGCGGGGCATTAAACACTTGTTTTTTTTCCTGTTCCTTTTGTGTATTATATGTTTTTGTTTTCTGATTTATTTTTTGCTTTTATTTATATTTTAAAATAGTCTAATATATATAATACAAATATCAGTTTACATATTTTTTAAATGTTAATCATATATTTGAAAAAGGTTAAACGTGTATGAAAAATGCTTCTAATGTGTACGAAAAATATTCTATGCTTATAAAAAAAGTTAATAAAGTATTTTCAAAAATGTTAATCAACATTTGAAAAATGCTAACATGTATAAAAAATATTTCTAATGCAAACGAAAAATGTACAATGTGTATGAAAAAAAAGTTATTCAAGCATTTGAAAAATGTTAATCAAGTATTTAAAAATATTAATCAAGTATTTGAAAAATGTTAAATCTGTATAAAAAATGTTAATCAAGTATTTAAAAATGTTTGTCAAGTATTTGAAAAATGTTAAAAGTGTACATAAAAATGTTTCTCATGTATACAAAAAAATACAATGGGTATTAAAAGGATGTTGATCATGTATTTAAAATATGTTAACATGTCGAACAAAATGTTGATCATGTATTTAAAATATGTTAAACGTGTATATAAATAAAATGTTGATAATGTCTTGAATTAATGGCAACAGATATTTGTTTTCACACAATATGTATTTTTTGTATACATCAAAACTTTTTTATATACATGTTTAACATTTTCTAAATACTTAATAAATTATTTTAAATATATTTTTTTGATCAACATTTTTGTATACACTTTTAATGTTTTTGAAAACCATGGTGAATATTTCTCATACTAACAAAAGAAAAACAAAGAAAAACAACCAATACCAAGAAAGAAAAAAGGAAATAAAAGAAAACCAAAGTAAACATTGCAAAAGAATGGAAAAATGTGAAAGAAACAAAAAACTAGAAAGATACAAAAATAATCTGAAGAAGAACAAGAAGAAGTAGTAGTAGTAGTAAAAGAAGAAGAAGAAGAAGAAGAAGAAGAAGAAGAAGAAGAAGAAAAGAAAAGAAAATAACCGGTAAAAACCAGGAAAGAAACAAAAATAAAGATTAAAGAAAGAATATAAAAAATAAAGCAGAAAACAGAAAATAGATAAAGAAACAAAGAAAACCAGTAAAAACAACGAAAAAAGAAAACCCAGTGAAAACTTGAGATGACCAATGCAAAAAAGAAAAGATACGAGAAAATTCTGAAGGAAACAGAAGAACCGAAATATAATATAGAGAAAGGAATCAAAGAAAACCAGGGAAGAAATAAAAAAGCAGAAGAAAAAACAGAAGAAAACAAAAAAAAAAGGGAACAAGGAGCGATGAGAAATGAAGAGGGAACATTTTTTCTGAGCAAAAAATGAAGAAGGAACAACGAAGGACGGAGAATACACGATATACTGGGCCGACCCGGCCATTTGTGCAGCGCTGCGGGAAAGCTTCAGGCGAGGAGAGCTATCATCTGGCTACAAGCGAGATATAGCTTCCGCGTTTCCGTATAGCAGCCCCTCTTTCTCAGAAGCAGGCCACGCCCACCTTCCTTCCTGATTTTGGATCGCCGCTAGACCGAAGCAGAGGAGGCGTACCGATCGGTCGCCCGAGACGGCGGCCGCCAGATGGCACCGGCGTGCGCCCATGCTCGGAGACGGGGTACCAGTCAGGCAGCGATTTCCACGGACGATGGCGACGATCGTCACCGTGACGGCGAGGGTCTCCGGAGGCACGCGCGGCAACTAGGTGAGCTACTCTGCAGTTTACCGTGAAATCCTGCAACTGAACATCTATTGTGCCCAGTTCCTATATGAAGCTTATTTGAAGCGCAGTTCCAATTAGAACGTGGAAAATATTTGGTTGACGTAATCCTGCAATTAAACATCGATTAAGCGCAGGTCCAGTGAGACTTGTTTAAAGTTTGAAACCACAGCAAGACCCAGAACCAAGTTTCGTTTAGTGGCTACAATTCGGCGCATTATATTTTGTTGATATCTCATTTTATGGTGTGGCCAGTGTGTTCTAGATAGGGCGGCATCCAGAGCCTTGGTGATCTATCGAAATCTTGACATACTATGAAAATGCAAAGTACATGTAATTCTAGAAATGCTATGCATGGAACAATCCAATAAGAACAGTGACGCACTACCAGCACCCCCAGTATCAAAACCAATGATTGTGATGCATAATACTTATAAATAACAGAAAAATACTTAGGTGGTTCATCATCCTGAAAAATAATTACCACCAACCAGAAGCATTTAAATTTATTAGTAGTGCTTTTCCAGGCAGATCCCGAGCCACAATACTCAATGCTCCTTCCGCGTACCCATTTACGCAGAGCCCTACTATCAAATGGGATACGACAACTGATAAAGCTTCCTCAGGGAAGGCAGCCACAGTCATGACAGAGATACAACAAACATTGTTGAGATATGCAATGCATACTTGGAAGGTTCTAGAAATATGAAGAACACTTCATGAATCTTCTAGAATATTATGGAATACTTCATGAGAAAGGAGGATATTTGGAAGAAGGTTCTAGAAGCTACATGAATAACCATGGTGGAGAGATTTAGAGATAATTCTAGAATTATGGGAAGTTCTAGAGTAAGATATTTCGGTGTAGTAGGAAATATCTAGAAACTAGATACTCTAGAATAAACATTGGGCATGGTTCAAGGAAAATAGTAGAGTAATCTAGAAATAAGATAATTGTATGGAGTTATCTAGAATTGTGTTGTAGGGGTGCCACCCCTTCCATGTAAGTAAGCATGCAAGCAAGAAAGGAATGAAGTAAGAGGTACCAAGTGAGAGAGACAGAGATGTCATAGTAGTGAGAGGTAGCCATAAAGAGTTGTACCAAGTTCATAGTTGTGAATAATAAAGGGTTGAGTTACCCCATTACAAGAGTGTGATATCCAAAGTCTCTACAAGCTTGGTCCTAAGTAGATTTGATGCATGGTTTAGCCTCTACAAGCTTGTAGGAGTTGTTGTTATCAATTATGTTGAGTTTTGTTTACTTTTTATGAGTTGTTGAATTTTTTCTAGAAAATGGAGAGAATGAAGAGGTTATTGTCGGGGATATACCCCACGGTATGACCCGGACGGAGTTATAACCTAGCTGGGACTTGGTAAACCGGCAGATGGTAAACAGGCAGACTGTTAAGGCAGACAGTTAAATCAGATGGTAAACCGACAGGTGATAAACCGGCTGACAGTTAAGTCAATGATAAACCAGATGGTAAACCGGCAGGTGTTAAGTCAGCTGATAACCCGGCAGGTGTTAAGTCAGATGATAACCCGACAGATGTTAAGTCAGATCATAACCCGGCAGACAGTCATAACCCGGCAGACAATCATAACCTGCAGACAGTCATAACCCAGTGGACAGAGTCGCCGGGGGTTAACAAGCCCGAGACGTTAAGAAGCCCAAGATGTTAAGAAGCCCATGAAGAGAAGTCAGAATAGTTTAAGTCTTAATCTGAGTTGGACTCTACATGTAACCCGCCCCTTCAACTTATATAAGGAGGGGCAGGGCACCCCAAGGGGAGGGGGGAGAAATAATCTTAAGGGTTAGACACAACTAGGAGAGCCGGTTTATGGCGACTCCCTCGTGATGATAATGGGACCTAGCCACAAACAGCATGTAGGGTTGTTAACGGATGATGTTTCCCGGGGCCCGAAGCTGTCTAAACCCTTGTCTTGCGTTGCGTCTCTCGATTCCGCTCAACCCCTCTCAAGCTACAACATAGATGTGTTGGCCTCACGACTAAGTCCTCACCCTAGGACATCTGCCGTGACAATTCCACGACAGTTATTATCTAAGTGTTCTTCGAGCTGCAGTACAGCAAGAACTGCCTATCATGAACAAGGATATAACTCTCTACGGAATGCCAATGGCCATGTGAAACGTTCATCAATTGGATGGGCATTAGGCAAGAATTAGAACAATTTGTGGAGAATGCTGGTCCGACCGCCTTCCCTGCAGATAAGTGTTGACAGTATCATCCCCTTACTAACACCTTCGTCCAAAACTTTAATTACACCACTAATCGCACTGGGCATTGAGTAGCTTTCTGTTTATATGATCGGCCATCTCATTGTCTTTAAAAGAGTTTTGTGAAATATGTAAAATTCCTTTCTAGGGTTCGCTCAGTGAGCCTCGCCGAGGAGACTATGAGGCATTCCTTATGAATCTTTGTAATGATGAAACTAGGGGAGTTACTCAAGGTAGAATCGGCAACATTCATTTCCCTTTGTTCATTACTTTGCTTACTTTATAGGAAGATGTGTGACTAGTAAGCAGGACCCTAGTGCTACTTTTGCATATGGCTTTGCATGCTGATTGGACTCATAATTTGAGAGCTATTATTGCGCGTAGACTAAGTAGAAATGTAGGCAGCGGTGATATTTATGGAGGGATTTACGTTACCCGTCTTACTGCTTATTTTGAAATACCTATTAAGTTCAACACGGACTATGAGCTTCCCACTAGCTTGCTCGATTTTGAGGTTATGAACCGTCACAGATTTACTGATTATGGAGTGGAGCCTAATGTTTACCAATATAGCTTGGTGTTTGATATGTATCACATCCAGTTATTATTACCTTGCCTGCTCCTACTCTATTTGACCAGCAGGACAAAAAATGATATATGAGGAAGCCGAAACGCATCGGGCAGCTATGGAAGCTGCTCGCCTCCCAGAGTTAAATGCACAAAGGTCCATAATGAGTTTTCATTAGGATTATTACCCACCTAATCAGTGGGAGCGAGCTCAGGCCTAAGATTGGGGGAGTATGTATTCTCATTGACATTTTATTCATGTGTCATACACATTCGTTATACTTGTCGGTGTTCTTAATTTCCTTTGTATACCAATGTTTCACTTTTATTCGATTTCTTTTGCCTGTTTGTTAAAACCTGGAAAACCCAAAAATATTTCTCGCTTCTTTTCAGTTTTTTTCTTTTATTTGCTGGGTTTTTTCATAAAAATAAATCCAAAAAATATTCTCGTTCTTCTTTTGTTGTTTGTTTGAAGTTCTTCGGTGTAAATATTTTTCTCTCTATTCATTTTTCGTAGAATCTTCATTTATTTGCTTTCTTTAGAAAAAACAAAAATTTCAAAAATATATAAGTGCATTTGTCTAAACTCTTCTTCTTTTGCTATTTTTTTTCGGAAAAGAACAAAAAGATCTATACCTATACTAATTTTGGACTCTCTAGAAATTACCACGTTAATTAGTAATTAAGAGCCATTAATCTGGTGGGACCATGTTATTACGGTGTAGATCAACCCGTATAATTGTATCATGTAATTGTATCATGTTTGTATCACATCTGGGTCCTAAAACTAACCACCATCACCCCGCAAAAAAAAAACTAACCACCATCTATAGATCCATCTACAACCATTGGATGAAACAATAGATCGCACAAATAATCCAAACGATTCTCTCTTTCTCTCCTTCGTCCATGTCATGAGTCAGGATTTACTATTAAAAAAAGTGATAAATCACCGTTCCCTCAACCAGACAAGCCAAACGTCCTCTCCTTCTCTCCTTCCTCCTCACGAAGGAGCAAATTACAATTGGTTTCCCTTTGCCCGATCTGCCGATGCGTCTTCCCCAACCCTCCTCCACCTCTTCTGCTCTCGCATCCAACAAAGTTGCAGCATTAGCCAAACTTTTCGTAGTCTCCGGCTACTAGATCTCCCCTCCATGACGTCCCCAACATCCAAGTTCTATCGGCAATGTCCAGTTTATTATTAAAAAGATATCTCCCCCGATCGGATCGCAAGCCCCGACAGCGACCAGCGACCTCCACATATATGCCAGGGATGTCCCCTCGAGCTCCACCCTCTAGCTATATGTTTGGGGATTTCTACCAAGGTCTTCAGCAGCGCCTTCATCATGGCCAGCTCCAGGTTGGTTCCGTTGGATCCTAACAACTCGCCAAATTCTCTCACGTGCGTGCGTTGTATGTGTTAATTTGAAGCCGGCGTTAAACATCAATCCAACTGCTTGCTGTTGCTGTACGTGCGTGTCCAGCCAGTTGAGATCAGTATATTTCGTGAGTTCAGGCCAGCTCTTTACATCAATCAAAGGCTGCCTCTATAAGGTATAACTGCAACTAAAGGATCACACCATGGAAGCAAAGTCTATTAGACTGCTTTGTTGTACGACTGCGTGCAGCTACTGTTTCGAGTAACCGGGTTGGGGAGACAAGATTGCATTTAATGATCTTTGGTAATCAGGTTTAGATCTATCTGAAAGCAACAGTGTGAGGAAAGAAAACCAGACATTCGAGCTTTCATCAAGTTAGGTTCAACCCCGCCCAGAGTTCTTGCTGAGCCGATGGGGTTGCTCAGAACATCCGCCAACAGGTTCAGGTAAGACGAACCCTTAATTACGTTACAATTCCTGCTTTAGCCTGATTATTTCTGTACACTAACTTCAAGGCCAGCCAGAAAGTTGGAAGAGAACGTTGAAGCTTCGATCTCGCTGCCATCCCGCTCCCTAAGCCTCTAATTGATTTGTGTTGCTTCTGCTCAAGGAGGAGTACTGATGGCCTCTGATCGACTATAAAAACCAATCAAGCACACACAGACGCATCAGATGGTCAATTAAATCAACCCACATCAAAGTGCCTTAGGGGCAGGCAGTTGTGACATAGAAGAAAGCTTTGGTAAGGCCGGCATGATGAGAATATAACCTGTATGCCGCTGCATGCCACTCCATGAGAAGATTCTCTGTAATTGTTGGAGAGCAGAGCATGTTATGGTGTCCAACTCCAGATTACCAGACCTATGTGCATGCTTTTTTGGTTCTGCATCGCGCACATCTGCAATGGACAGAAGCAGCCTATGATGAACTCCCAAGAAAACCGCTTTGAAGATTGAGAGCGCTCAAGAGGGTATGAGATATTTCACTTATGGTTTTATTCTCTTTTTCGAGTTTTCTTATAACTTAGTGCCGTATTATATTTCGTTCTTTTTCACAGAATGGTATGTACACTATATGATACAATTTATAGCCTGAGAAAGCAATAACACTGTTGGCCTAGCGCTCTGAACGCCATAATGTATGGAGACTGCAGATAACCTGGGATTGTTCAAAGAAGTGCTACGGGGCGCGTTGTTCCGCAAGGCGCGACTGCTTCTGTCCCTTTCAATAGACCAGGAAAACCAGGAGCTTCACAGATACAGGTTGAGGTATGTAATCTTCTATTATACGCAAATGATATTCAGAATGTACATAGTAATTTAGATTGTGCAATGCAGAGATTCAGGCGTATATATAAGCATGTACCGTATGTTGGTTGCTCCATTGAGGGTACACTATATAAATTTATAAAAATATAATATACAGTACAATTTATCGCATACATTATCACAATCTGTCCTTTAAATTACAAATTCTGTTCCCTACCAATAGTAGTAATAATCTGATGCCTTAATGCTCTGTCTGAGTGAGTTGCCGGATCTCAGTTTCTCTTGGGCTGTAGCGGTTGCTGGGTGTTCGAGCAGGAGTAGCTTCATAGCCTACAGCACGGAAATGTGTGGCGTCAAGAAGCTTCAATTCCCGACAATGGTTTGGCATTCATCTCTATAGCATAAACATCATGCACGTCATTGATGCATGCCTATATGTGTATAGTGATGAAACGTGATCAGCAGGCTAGGACGTCTGATGCCGATAGATTGGTATTGATTAGCGCAATCATATATTTGTACCGATATATATATCTTCCACCGTAACATTTATCTTTGACCACATGGAAGTGGAATCCATGTAAAATCTTTGTGACCATGATGATACTGAAAAGAGTAATGTAAGAGATGGATTGGTTGCACCGTATATGCATGATATAAAATCTAACATGGAAGAAAAAACGGAATATGAAAAGTGGTAAAAGCACATGATATGTTATCCTTCAGAACTTTGTCCGATTTTCAGCTATTCGATCTACCAGATGTTATTTCTTCTTCCCAGATTCATTGTTCTCACTTCGAAGGTTTGAACATAGAACGCTTATTAGTATTCTTCTATGATTACTAACCTATACAATCAATTTGTAACAAAGATCATGACTAACCTTGACGTACATGGAGAAAACGTTACACGAAAAGGCATACAAGCAGTTTGTTTCAACCGTCCTGATGTGCGCCTCTGTCATGGCCGAGGTGCATCAAGTGATGGTTCAGAGTCCAGAAGGAGAATGTCCAATTGCCAGGAATGGGTTTGATCTGGAGAACGTTACATTTTGACAAATATTTGTCCTGCAATTTTTTGACCGGCGGATGGATACTAGATGTCGATGAAGTAGAAAGTTGTGTTTCTTTTTTTTCTTATTATAGTGCCATGATTTTGTTATTGAAGAACATGAGCAAATGTTTCTCATCATCACTCAACTATTAGAGGTTTTAATAGTGGACAAATATATAGTCTTACTTCATCATGATTGTTGTAAGTTACCGTCGCACATGGTTTTGAGAAAGAAAGAACATGGGGGAAACATGTACAAGGTATTTATGAACACGACTTGACAAGAAATATATATTCTCAGATCGTCGCATGGCTGTCGCAAGAATACAGGACAACATGATATGGTGTTGTAAAAGGCACAAAGTAGACAAGTTTATGCCACAGATCCAACAATGATCACAACCATGATTGCGAATATTTAGATTTTGTCGGCAATTACTTTCATTCTTGGAAAAAGTGAAAGAATACTAAATATTTTGCTTACGGGTCTCAGATAAGCATCAATAATTATTCAAACGATGGAATTCTGTACATGGTAGCTGTAAACATGATTTACAACTTTGGTAATATATTAACAGAGCTTCAGCATCGTTGTATTAGCTACATATGTAGGACAGGTCAATGGAGCACACACAAGTCATGGAATTTACGAAATTTCAGACATTGGGTTGTGAATTGGGTGTCCCAACACACAACAGGTGAAGACTTTTACTGTTGCCATATGCAGCCAAGATATATGGCCAGAGAAGATTAGACTAACCAAACTGGTGAAGATGTTGTCACACACTTTATTACATGAACACTACAAACTAGAGGGAAGTGATCTGTACCGACAACTTCAATAGTGTTGGAGCAGCAAAAATGATTTGGTAATTGACAACATTCTGGAGGCAAATTGCTTAGTGTTGAGACTGAAGACATAGATATCAGATTTTTTTTTCAATAATGTGGTGTATTATTTAACAAGAATGACATTTTTATATTCAATTTTTGAATGATAATTTGTTTGTACACTTTATAACATTGCTAGCAAATTATATTTGTGTACAATTGTTAGCATAATTTATCATAGAAGTGCGAAATAATGAACCATGGTCCAAGAAAGGCACCCAATGACTTTAAATTGAGCGCGGACATAAAGTTCTAATCAGCACTCACTTTTATAGGCTAGCCCCGTGCGAATGCACGGGTAGACGGCTAGTTTCTCTAATTTTCCTTTCGTTTCATCTTGTTTGTTTCCTTTTGTCCTTTCTCTTTGCCGTTTCTTTTAATCTTTCTTTGTGTCTTATTGAGTCAGTGTTCCAAAAGGAGTCAACAACAAAATGAATTTCCAAATTGGTTGTTACGTGCTTTATCTTTGAACTAATGAAAGCCGAAAAATTTCGTGTCTTCTCCTTTGTATATAATGTTTGCAGATACCAGTTTAGTCCACGGCGACACTTGCACTATGTTAGATTTTCACACCATTTGATTGTGCAAGTTAAAGTTAATAATGACAATGATTTGATGAAGTGACAGTGGTGAAGAAAAGCTGGTATGAACTCTACTTGTTTCTGTTTTTGTTAATATGTTTACCTTAATAATTCTGGTTCAACTTATTATGGATAAACATGTGTGTGATGACGATTAGAGTTGACGGTTGCTCATGCCATGCCTAATTAGTTAGGAGTGGATAATATGTTATTTTGGGTAGAAACATGCATTACATCGATTATGATGTGGTATGTTATGTCCTCCTCTGAAGAATCAAGTGGCTTGACTTGGCACATTTCGTGGATGCAATTGATTCAAAGCCAATCTTGCATGTATGATACTTATGTTCAGAATGTTTATATCCTCATCATGCTCATTTTCAATGTTGGTTAATTCAAATGCATGATTATGACCGTTGTCGCTCTCTAGTTGGTCGCTTTCCAGTCAATTGCTAACCTTCGCTCGTACTAGGTGGAAATACTGTTTGTGCATCCAAATCCTTAAAACCAAAAGTGTGTCGGTTATCATATGTATGCGGTATTACTCTGTCGTTCCAAGTAAATTTGCACGTGTCACCTCTAAACCATCCAAATGAATATTTGTTTTGTGTGCCCGGAAAGTTTATGGAGCGATGGGGAAGAGCGCCATCTTGTATGAATAATATTGTGTTCCTCTAGATCGATGAGTATGACATGTACTTGTCTTAATATTGCAAAAAGAGCCGGTAATGGGACGCTCAGTCCTACATTAATTAAACAAATTAAAAGCACTCCTCCCCACGATATGTTGGTAGCCACATGTGGTTTCGACTAGCAATGGTTTATGGAATGCCAAAGGTGGACGGGGAGTGTTAATCATGGGAACCACTCTCACGCATGTTTATCATATAAGATGATGAGATACCCTGTCGTAAACTATTGACTAAAATTACACATCTCAAAATGCAATTATCTCTGTTTCAAACAATGAGCTCTGGCACATTGCAAATCTCAGCTCCCCTTTGCGATGGGCCTTTCTTTTACTTTATGTTTTTTTTGAATCATCACCTTCTCATTCAAGCACCAACATAGAGAGCGTTATTGTCATTGTTAGTTTAACATACATGTGGTCTAATTAATGTTGTATGTGAGTATGACTGGATGTTTGCTACACTGAATTACAATGTTTAGTCCAAAAAGGGGTTAGTGAGATACCATTCCATCAGTGTTGGCATTTAAGATATAGCATTATTGCTCGCTATCTGGTTATGTTATGGATATGATTAAATGTGGCTGCTAAGTGCTATCATATATTTGGTTGCTCCATGATTTTTGCTGAAACTCCATTACTAGTTAAACTTATGTACACGAACAAAAGCAAATGAGTTTGTAAAAGTTTTCTTTATCACTTTCAGTTTGTCAACTGAATTTCTTAAGGAAAAGCAATGAGTTAAGCTTGGGGGATTTGATACATCTCCAACGTATCTACTTTCCAAACACTTTTGATCTTCTTTTGACCTCTAATTTGCATGATTTGAATTAAACTAACCCGGACTGACGTTGTTTCTAGCAGAACTATTGTGTTGTTACTTCTGTACAAAAATAAAAGTTCTCAAAATTTGACGAAACTTCCTGAAGAATTATTTTGGAATAAATGAAAAATACCGGAATGAAGAAGTGTTGCAGAAGAGACACAGGGGCCCCACAAGGGCAGGTAGCGCGGCCTCCCCCTAGTTGTGTCACCCAGGCTTTGTGGGGTCCCTGGACCTCCATTTGACCTAATTCCAACACTATATATTCACATCATCCGAGAAAAAATCAGAGAGAAAGTTTCTTCGTGTTTTACGATATGGAGCTACCGCCACCTCCTGTTCTTCGTAGGGAGCCTTGATCTTCTTCCCCGATGGGTCGCCTGCTCACCTCCGATGGCGGCCACTCGTCTTCCACCGAGATCTACTTACTCTCCTTCCCTGGGCGTCGCTCGATCCTCCTTCCCCGGCCAGCGCTGACCATGGCGACCACCACGCGTACAAGTACAAAAGTCTTCGTGCTCCAGCAAGATCCAACGAGACAGATTCATTCCCATCTAGTCTGGCCTGCACTCGTACCCTGCATCGACCAGATGCACAAGATGTCGACGACCAGTTTTGTGGAGCGACTCTGCCACCACTCCTCCTCTGGGATCTGGCAAGGAGGATGGCGAGCATGGACAAGATCAGTAAAATTTCTCTAGTTGCTATCCTCTTAGTCAGTTTGTGCTCGTAGTTGTTAGTAAATAGTTGGTTGATGTCCTCACAGCGATATATCCCTGTATAGATTGTGCATATTTGTGGAAATGGTACTTGCTGAAACTCATTTGTGTGATATCTATGTACCTGTGTGTAGTTGAGCTATGCAAGATACGTGAAACTTATATTTCAATGTGTTGTTGCAAGTTGTGAAACTAATTTCTGTGAAATATATGAAATTATTCTCTGAAAAATATGAAACCAATATTTCTCATATGTCTAACTTGTCATTTCAGTTTGATGTATTGAAATAGCCGTTGAGATATAAATTGAAATTGTTTGCATCACTTTTCAAATAATTAGTTTCACTTCTTTTTGAGAATTATGAGATTGGAATAGCTGAAATCACGTTTTAAAGAACATAAATTGTATATGTCTCACCTATTTGAAATAATTAGTTTTACTTTTTGTGGTGTGTGAGATTAGAATATATGATATCACTTATGTATGAAATTAAAAATTGGCCGCTTCACTTTTGAAATAATCAATTTCACTCTTTTTGAGAATTATAAAATTGGAATAGCTGAAATCATCTTTTAAAGGAATTGAAATTGTTTGTCACCCATTTGAAATAATCAGCTTCACTTTTTTTGTGAAAATATATGAAATTACTTGTCTGAAATATATGAAACTGGTATTTCTTATATGTGTAATTTGTTATTTTAGTGCGATCATTATTGAAATAGTTGTTGAAAATCTAAATTGAAATTATTTGTGTCCCTTTTGAAATAAACAATTTCACTCTTTTTGAGATTGGAATATATGAAATGACTAATGTTCGAAATTCAAAATTATTTGTGTCGCACTCTAAAAATGAACAATTTCATTTTTTTGTGAAATCGGTTTTCAAAATTATTAAAACTAGTTTCTTGTAAATGAACGGAGTTTTAGTTGAAATGAATACAATTATTTTTCAAATTCAAATGTGTGTTCTAAAAGATTTGAAATATGTTTAAATTGAGAGAGGTTCATCCTTTTGAATGTAAGTCTTTACATGTGTGAAAATGAGAGACTCGCCTTAGGGTGGCATGGCTGAAATCACATGGGTGGCTCGTGCTGGTGAGGTCAAGTGAGTGGGCCCAGCAGGAAGTGAAGAAAACAATTGAAATACATAGATACATCATATGGCAGCTTTTGAGTTGGCAGGAAACACTGGTTGGGGAACCACCGCTGGATACCGGTTCTGGTAAAAAGCTCTTTCTGTAGGGTGTCGCCGCTCAACTTTATGTTCCATTTCATATGATATGTATGTTGTCAACACGCTCAAAACATACTTAGTCATCTAATCATAATGGCATTAACACCAAAACCCTCATTCGAGGCTAGATGTCCTTTCATCATCAATAGCATAACCCTGTCAGTCTCTGGTAAGTCACATCGAAGGTTTCGAAGCCAATCTTTCTTAGTATTTCGCCCTGTTAGTCTCAAACCCATACTGTTTTTGCCATACGGTGGGCGGGGCATATGGCCCATTCGGCCTTGGTGTAGCTCCTCCAGTGGTATTTAGCACTCTCTCCATACTTGGTAGCCTCCAAGTATCAGCCATCTCATTCATAGGAGCTTCACTTGTGGGCATCGAAGAAAGGGGTGCAAATTGTCTTCTGCCTCCATCCCGCAAAAGGAACAATTATTTGTAGGCTCAAAGGACATTTTCATCTTGTTTTTCCAGGAAGAAGGGAATCCGAGACGAGTCTCCATGCAAAGTGCCGAAGGGTGTGTGTGTGTGTGTGGGGGGGGGGGGGGGGGGCGCCCCTCCCCCCGCTTCCCTGACAACCATCTTCTCCCCCATGGCGACAACAACGACTATTGCGTCCCCTTTTGCTGCGACGAGTGTGGGAAACACCCTTCCCCCGCCGTCAACAGCAAGCAACTCCCTTCCAGGACCGAGGCGATTGGTGCTTGTTATTAAACCAACCGAGGTGAGACCAGGCGATGGAGCTGGTTATTAAATATAAAATAAAAGGTGCCCTTCTAGTTCGTGCCATTTGTGATGGGATGGTGTGTATTTCAATTCAATATGTGTTGGCCTAAGAGCATCTCCAGCCGCGCCCCCAACAGGCCCTTCCCAGGCATTTTTGCCGTGCCGGCGCTGAAAAAACGACCCAGTCGTGACCCCAGAAGCCCGTTTTTCGCCGGCTCGGGTCGAAACTAGTGCCGGCGGACCCACGCCAAACCCGGCGCCCTGGGGGCACCTGGGGCGCCGGCACAAGCGAAAAGGGAGCGTGGGTCCACCCTGTCGGCGAGTCGAGCGCCTCTTCCCGCCGTTTCTTCCCGCTTTTCCCCCACTTCTCTCCCATTCTCTTCCTTCCTCCCGCCAATCTCCCTCCCGCTCGCCTCCCAGCCGGCCGCCATGCCACCGAAGAAATACGTCGTCCCCCGCGCGGCGACAACCGCGACCGCCTCCGTCGCCCAGCTGAAGCAGAGGAAGCCGAGGGCACCGCCGTCCAAGCCACCGGGCATGTCAAATGCCGAGTGGAGGGCGGAAGTTCAGCGACGGGAGGCTGTCACCGCCGACCGGCGGAACAGGGCCATCGTCAAGAAGGCCCGCGACAACGCGGCGCGCACGGCTGTGGCTGCCTCATCGGCGGACCATGCCGAGGCCGACGCGACTTGCGCGGGGATGATGAATCCACCCGGCAGCCACGCCCAGTACGCGCTCTGGGGCCAGCAAGGCGTTGGCTCTCCGCAGCCATGGGGATCACCCTCGCCGGGCTACGCCGACAGGGACGCGCACGGTGGGTTCAACCCAAACGTCACTTTCCCCCATGGACACCCGACCTAGCGCACGCCCTCGCCCGCCTTCGCCGGCGTGCAGTACCCTCCATACAACTACTCGTCGCCCGCCTACGCTTCCTCCCCGACGCCCCCACTCTGTCGTGGCCTGCTGCCCTTCTCGCACCTCGGCGGCACCGACGAGACCGAGGCCGACATGGACGACATCATCGCGGCAGGTTTGGCCGCGGCCGCCGCGTCTCCCGGGTTCGTCACCCAGGACGAGACGATGGATCTCAGCGGCGGCATGGAAGGCGAGCTCGACTACGTCTACGGAGAGGACGAGCAGGAGGAGCAGGAGCAGGAGGACGACGACGAGGAGGAGGAGGAGGAGGAGGAGCCGGCGCCTGTTCCGGCGAAGGGGCGCAAGAAGAAGAAGCGGGCGGCCAGGTCAGGCGAGCCGCGCATCAAGTGGGCGTCCAAGGAGGAGGAATGCCTCGGCGAAGCATGGAAAGTCGTCTGCCTCGACCCGACCACCGGCACGAACTAGAGCATCGAGACGTACTAGGACCGCATCAAGGCCAAGTTCGACGAGCGCAAGCTCGTCGACCCCTACTTCAAAGGCGTCTACATGCAACGCGGCTCCAAGGCGATGGCGAACCATTGGGGGCGTATCCAGGAGCGTGCAATGGCATGGGGTCGTCGAGGAGGTCGCGGCTCGCCCGGAGAGCGGCGCCAGCGTTGAGGATCAGGTATGCCACGCCGGTCTCCTGCCTCTCTTCGCCATGCACGCCCGCCAACTATTTGTTCCTCCACGCAGTTGCTTCGCATGTTCGCCCTGTACCGGCAGAGCAACAACGACACCGAATTCAAGTACCTCCACGTCTACAAGCGCATTGACAAGTGCCAGAAGTGGGCGAAAGTCCGGCGCACCCTCGACAAGGCCAAGGAGACCTACAAGCCGGACGCGCCGACTCCTGGCGCATCGGAAGGGCGGCCGGACGGCAACAAAGGTGCCAAGAAAGGGAAATACGCCGACGCGGCTACCGCTCAAGTGCAGGAGTCCATCGCGCACTGCCTCGCCGACACGCAGGCCCGGGCCGTCCTTCGAGAAATCAGATCAGCAACTTAAATTGCTTATCATGGAATTGTCACGGAGGGGGGAACGCCATTACTATTCGTGATCTGGAAGGCCTGATAAAGGCTAATGACTCCCGGATTGTTTTCCTCTGTGAGACGCGGCAAAGAAAAAAAAGGATGCGACGGCACTGTCGAAGGTTAGGCCTACGTGGCTTCACCGGAGTAAGTAACAATGGAAATAGTGGAGGACTTGCACTATACTGGGATGACAGTTTGTTCGTTGAAGTCCAAGATACTAGTGATAGATATATTGATGTCCATGTGAGGGTGTCTCCGGAGGATCCCTTGTGGCGGCTGACTTGCGTTTATGGAGAACCAAAAACTGAGAATAGACACCATATGTGGAGCAAGCTGCAGGAGTTAAAACAAAAATCAAACTTACCTTGATTGATAGTTGGAGACTTTAACGAAGCTCTATGGCAGTTCGAGCATTTCTCGACTACTCCTCGCCCAGAGAATCAGATGGTTGCTTTCAGAGAGGCACTTGTTGTTTGTGAGCTGAGGGATATTGGCTTCTCTGGCTTGCCATTCACCTTTGACAATAAGCAGAGAGGGCAGTGCAATGTTAAAGTACGTCTCGATAGGGCAGTAGCGGACGACAGATGGAGAAATATTTGTACAGAATCACGGGTTGTGCACTTGGTGTCGCCATGTTCAGACCACTGTCCTCTGCTTGTACGGTTGGCACAAGAAAAAGATGAGCATATTCAGAGGTGCCACGCACCTAGCCGACATTACGAAATACTATGGGAGCGAGCAGGGGAGTTACCGGAGCTGGTAGCTAATGCATGGGCAGAGGCTGGCCGGAAGAACGACCTGGGAACAATACGCATGGGCCTGGACAAGGTCATGAATGTTCTCCAAGGATGGAGTAAAAGGAGGTTTGGCAACGTTCTCAAAGAACTAGAAAGAACAAGAGCTGAGTTGGAATGGTTACACAAAGAAGGTGCAGATCAACGAGAGGTGCGACGTGTCACAGATTACATGAACGAGTTGCTCTATCGGGAAGAGATGTTATGGTTGCAAAGATCCCGTATAAGCTGGCTCAAAGAAGGGGACCGCAACACAAATATTTTCCACCAAAGAGCTGTGTGGCGTGCACGAAAAAATAGGATAAACAGGCTAAAAGATGCTGAAGGAATTTGGAAGGATACACCCTCGGACATGGAGCAAATGGCGACATCCTTCTTTAAGGAGCTATTCACCCGCGACCCCAATGTAAATGTTGATAATTTGGTACCCCTCTTTCAAGAATTGGTAACGGCTGACATGAATGACATGTTATGCAAGGACTTCACAGAGGAGGAAATTGGTGATACCTTATTTCAAATCGGACCTCTAAAGGCACCGGGGGTTGATGGATTCCCAGCTCGCTTTTTTCAACGAAATTGGGCTACTTTACAATCTGAGGTAACTAATGCAGTTAAATTATTCTTTGTGACAGGGAGGATGCCAGAGGGCATTAACGACACGGCCATTGTGCTTATACCCAAAGTTGAGCAACCAGAATGCCTCAAGGACTTCAGACCTATAAGTCTTTGCACTGTGCTCTACAAGGTAGTGGCAAAGTGTCTGGTAAATAGACTTAGACCAATCCTGGGTGAACTGATATCTGAGAACCAAAGTGCATTTGTGCCTGGACGCTTAATTACTGATAATGCTTTGATTGCCTTTGAGTGTCTGCACTTCATCGAGCATAATACAAATGAGGATAAGAATTTCTGTGCATATAAGCTAGACCTATCTAAGGCTTATGATAGGGTGGACTGGGAGTTTTTAAGGAGAACGATGTAAAGAATGGGCTTCGCTCACCGGTGGGTCGGATGGATTATGTCATGTGTGACCACAGTGAGGTATACAGTAAAATTTAATGGAGCTCTTCTGGATTCATTCTCACCCTCCCGTGGACTCCGGCAAGGTTGCCCTCTGTCCCCCTTTCTTTTCCTCTTTGTCGCCGATGGCCTCTCGGCTCTACTACAACGTGAGGTGCAGAATGAAAATATTGAAGCAGTTAAAATATGCAGAAGAGCGCCAGGCATTTCACACTTGCTCTTTGCGGATGATAGTCATTTGTTTTTCAAAGCTAATGTTGAGCAGGCCATCCGGATCCGAGATGTACTAGATACATTTGCTACTAGTACAGGACAACTTATTAACCCAGGAAAATGCTCAATATTTTTTGGAGATTCTTGTGACAAGAAACTAGAGAGGAAGTAAAGCATACCTTGCAGGTAACAAATGAGGTGTTTGAGCCCAAGTACCTGGTGCTGCCAACTCCTGAGGGCAGAATGACTAAGGATAAGTTTCAAAATCTACAATCAACGACAACAAAGAGGTTAATGCAAGGGGGTGATAATGACCTATCTTCAGCCGGAAGGGAGGTAAAGATAAAATCAGTGGCTCAAGCCTTGCCGGTATATGTCATGGGAGTTTTTAAGCTACCATTTGGTCTATGTGATGATGTAGAGAAATTGATCCGAAATTATTGGTGGGGTGCAAAGGATGGAAAAAGGAAAACTCATTGGATGGCGTGGGATAGACTAACACGACCGAAAGACCAAGGGGGCATGGGCTTTAAAGATATGCGTTTGTTCAACCAAGCTCTCCTGCGCGACAAGCTTGGCGCCTCCTCCAGTACCCTGATTCCCTTTGTGCACGTGTACTAAAAGCAAAATATTACCCTAATGGCAATTTGATTGATACTGTCTTTACAGGCAACGCATCATCGACCTGGCATGCCATTGAGTATGGGCTGCAACTGCTGAAACAGGGAATCATTTGGCGTGTAGGCAACGGAGCAAGTATCCGAGTGTGGCGAGACCTTTGGATACCAAGAGCATGGAGTCTGAGACCTGTAACACAGCAGCGACGATGCAGATTGAGATGGGTAGCTGACTTTCTAGAACCCAATGGCAATTGGAATATGCAACTGCTAAACCAATATTTCCTTTCAACGGATGTTGCGGAGATAATAAAGATCAGACCATCACTGAGGAATGAACAAGACTTTCTGGCCTGGCAACCAGATAAACTGGGAATTTTCTCTGTCCGCAGCGCCTATCGCCTCGCGCTCCAGCTACAAATGAACCAGCAAGGGGTTGGAGCTACTAGCAGCCGACCAGATGGTGAGCGGCCTGGATGGCGCTTGATATGGCAGTGTCTAGTACCCCCAAAGGTACGCGTCTTTGCATGGAAGGTAGCCTCAAATATTCTGGCAACAGAAGTGAACATGAAAACACGACATATGACACATGATGCAACATGTCGCATCTGTGGGAGGGAAGATGAAGATACTTTCCATGCGCTAGTTCGTTGCACCCACGCGCGGCTGCTCTGGGAGGTGATGCGTGAAGTTTGGGACCTGCCGAGGGATGACATGGTGCGACCAGATGGACATGAATGGCTACTGCAGATCCTTGCGAGACAAACTGAGACCCAACGTTCGCTGCTGCTAATGCTTTTGTGGAGGATTCGGCATGTACACAATGAACTTACGCATAATAAGCCGGCTCCGCCAGCTGAGAGCTCCCGCAGATTTCTGTGTAGTTATATGGACACGCTGATGTATATAAAGCAACACCCAACAGCAGACGTGGTGAAAGGAAAGGAAACAGTGTCATACATATCAGTGAGTAACCAAGACAAGCATATGGGAGATGGCCGAAAGAAAATCAGGAAGAAGTGGCAGCCGCTTGAGGAAGGGAGAATGAAGCTGAATGTTGATGGGGCATATGCAAATGATGGAACAGCAGGCGCAGGTATGATTCTCCGCGACTACACGGGAGCCGTGATCTTCGCAGCAAGCCGGCAGATACGTGTTGGCATCGATGCACTCGACTCGGAGCTTGCAGCGATGGAGGAGGGCCTCGCCCTCGCGCTGCACTGGACTCCGAACGCCTTCACTCTAGAATCAGACTATGCAGAGGCCATCAAGCTATTGGATGTGAGAAGTCCGAATGCGTCCATCTATGCATCAAGGATAAGTGTGATTCGGGAGCTCATCAGGGAAAGAGATATCCAGGTAGTTCAAATCAGCCGTGATGCTAACAAGGCAAGTCACGAGCTGGCTAGACTAGGTAGAGTACAAGGCAGAACAGCCGTTTGGCTTAGAAACTACCCTCCAGAAATCACAGAGGCGATTTGTGCTGATTGTACTCACACCCCAGTTTAATTTAATCTCTTTTCCCCGCAAAAAAAAGAAGGTTTAGAAGCCAATCTTTCTTAGTATTTCGCCCTGTTAGTCTCAAACCCATACTGTTTTTGCCATACGGTGGGCGGGGCATATGGCCCATTCGGCCTTGGTGTAGCTCCTCCAGTGGTATTTAGCACTCTCTCCATACTTGGTAGCCTCCAAGTATCAGCCATCTCATTCATAGGAGCTTCACTTGTGGGCATCGAAGAAAGGGGTGCAAATTGTCTTCTGCCTCCATCCCGCAAAAGGAACAATTATTTGTAGGCTCAAAGGACATTTTCATCTTGTTTTTCCAGGAAGAAGGGAATCCGAGACGAGTCTCCATGCAAAGTGCCGAAGGGTGTGTGTGTGTGTGTGGGGGGGGGGGGGCCCCCCTCCCCCCGCTTCCCTGACAACCATCTTCTCCCCCATGGCGACAACAACGACTATTGCGTCCCCTTTTGCTGCGACGAGTGTGGGAAACACCCTTCCCCCGCCGTCAACAGCAAGCAACTCCCTTCCAGGACCGAGGCGATTGGTGCTTGTTATTAAACCAACCGAGGTGAGACCAGGCGATGGAGCTGGTTATTAAATATAAAATAAAAGGTGCCCTTCTAGTTCGTGCCATTTGTGATGGGATGGTGTGTATTTCAATTCAATATGTGTTGGCCTAAGAGCATCTCCAGCCGCGCCCCCGACAGGCCCTTCCCAGGCGTTTTTGCCGCGCCGGCGCTGAAAAAACGGCCCAGTCGCGACCCCAGAAGCCCGTTTTTCGCCGGCTCGGGTCGAAACTAGTGCCGGCGGACCCACGCCAAACCCGGCGCCCTGGGGGGGCGCCTGGGGCGCCGGCACAAGCGAAAAGGGAGCGTGGGTCCACCCTGTCGGCGAGTCGAGCGCCTCTTCCCGCCGTTTCTTCCCGCTTTTCCCCCACTTCTCTCCCATTCTCTTCCTTCCTCCCGCCAATCTCCCTCCCGCTCGCCTCCCAGCCGGCCGCCATGCCACCGAAGAAATACGTCGTCCCCCGCGCGGCAGCAACCGCGACCGCCTCCGTCGCCCAGCCGAAGCAGAGGAAGCCGAGGGCACCGCCGTCCAAGCCACCGGGCATGTTAAATGCCGAGTGGAGGGCGGAAGTTCAGCGACGGGAGGCTGTCACCGCCGACTGGCGGAACAGGGCCATCGCCAAGAAGGCCCGCGACAATGCGGCGCGCACGGCTGTGGCTGCCTCATCGGCGGACCATGCCGAGGCCGACGCGACTTGCGCGGGGATGATGAATCCACCCGGCAGCCACGCCCAGTACGCGCCCTGGGGCCAGCAAGGCGTTGGCTCTCCGCAGCCATGGGGATCACCCTCGCCGGGCTACGCCGACGGGGACGCGCACGGTGGGTTCAACCCAAACGTCACTTTCTCCCATGTACACCCGACCTAGCGCACGCCCTCGCCCGCCTTCTCCGGCGTGCAGTACCCTTCATACAACTACTCACCGGCCGCCTACGCTTCCTCCCCGACGCCCCCACCCCGTCGTGGGCCGCTGCCCTTCTCGCACCTCGGCGGCACCGACGAGACCGAGGCCGACATGGACGACATCATCGCGGCGGGTTCGGCCACGGCCGCCGCGTCTCCCGGGTTCGTCACCCAGGATGAGACGATGGATCTCAGCGGCGGCATGGACGGCGAGCTCGGCTACGTCTACGGCGAGGACAAGCAGGAGGAGCAGGAGCAGGAGCAGGAGGAGGACGACGACGAGGAGGAGGAGGAGGTGCCGGCGCCTGTTCCGGCGAAGGGGCGCAAGAAGAATAAGCGGGCGGCCAGGTCAGGCGAGCCACGCATCAAGTGGGCGTCCAAGGAGGAGGAATGCCTCGGCGAAGCATGGAAAGTCGTCTGCCTCGACCCGACCACCGGCACGAACTAGAGCATCGAGACGTACTAGGACCGCATCAAGGCCGAGTTCGACGAGCGCAAGCTCGTCGACCCCTACTTCAAAGGCGTCTACATGCAGCACGGCTCCAAGGCGATGGCGAACCATTGGGGACGTATCCAGGGGCGTGCAATGGCATGGGGTCGTCGAGGAGGTCGCGGCTCGCCCAGAGAGCGGCGCCAGCGTTGAGGATCAGGTATGCCACGCCGGTCTCCCGCCTCTCTTTGCCGTGCACGCCCGCCAACTGTTTGTTCCTCCACGCAGTTGCTGCGCATGTTCGCCCTGTACCGGCAGAGCAACAGCGACACCGAATTCAAGTACCTCCACGTCTACAAGCGCATTGACAAGTGCCAGAAGTGGGCGAAAGTCCGGCGCACCCTCGACAAGGCCAAGGAGACCTACAAGCCGGACGCGCCGACTCCTGGCACATCGGAAGGGCGGCCGGACGGCAACAAAGGTGCCAAGAAGGGGAAATACGCCGACGCGGCTACCGCTCAAGTGCAGGAGTCCATCGAGCACTGCCTCGCCGACACGCAGGCCCGGGCCGTCCTTCGAGAAGAGAAGACCGATGCACGGTGGTCGGCGTTGATGTCGACCAGCACCATCAAACTCGACCTGCTCCGGACCAACATCGCCGCGAAGAAGAGAAACACCGACCTGGCTTTCCTGCTGGGCGGGGCGGTCATGCTCCAGAGCACCGACGAGGCGGTCAAGGCGTGGTACTTGGCGGAGCGCGGCCTCATCCCGAACCAGCTTGCCTCTTCAACGCCGCCGCCACCAAGCTCGCGTGATGACGCCTCCACGACGCCCAGCACCACCGAAGCCGCGCCGACACCGCCCAGCACAGAAGCAGCTCCGACACCGCCAAGCCCGTGCACGCCAACTCCGCCGACGCCTGGAGCAGAGCCCGCCGAGTGATGCGTTGCACCGACTGTGCCGCTCTATTTTTTGTACGCCGAACTGTGACTTGCGATCGCCGGGCTTGTGGCGTCTTTTATGAGCGGGAACGACCAAGTTCGAATTTTCCGCGTCCTGGGGGCGTGACTGGGAGCTAGGTCGCCCCCAGGGGCCGAACTAGCGCCGGTTCGCCCCCAGACCGCTCTTTTTTTGCGCCCTGGGGGGCCGAACGGCTGAAGATGCTCTAAGATGCACTGTCTTGTTGTTGATATATTTTGAGTGTCTAAATTCTGTATGAATATTTTTCTAGATCTGTATCAGCAGTTCAGCACAAGGATACACCACATCCCCTCGTCTTAGCTGTAGTGTACTGAAAATGAGATAAGGCAACAAACAACACTTCGTCGGGCACTAATAGGGCTTTCAATAAGGAGTACAGAAAATCTCACAAGGAGCTTCTACTTTGGAGAACCAAGGCACTAAACTACAGATAAAGATGTTATTTCTAATATATCTAGCATACTACATATGGTCACAGGTAAATATCCATCATAGTATACCACACTATAGAAACATCCGTCCTCAATCTGGCAGCCTGTAGGACCTGTGACGAATTATAACACAGAATGAGTGTCAAATAAACAATCCCTCTTTGGCATGCAAACCACCTCTCTCAAGGCGAATGTTTTGTATTCCCATCCAAAAAGAAAACGGAGAGTGAACATGCAATCAATATTTAATCTGTATTCTTTGCAAAATGTCACACAACTCAAAGTTAGCGCCCGTCAACAAACCTACAAGCACAGACATGCATCTCTTGTTCCAAAAAACCCAAAAACTTCCAAGTCTACAAATGGAAGATGGATGCTAGGGTAAAAAAACATGGATGAAGTCTGTTCTCCACTCCCCGTAAAAAAAAAGAAGTCTGTTCTCCACAACCTGCTGCACACCACCCATTTACGAAAACCATAAACTTCCAAAATATCAGCATATTTTATGGTGTGGTATGATATTTTAAACATCACATGGGTTTCACGTAAGAGTGTATTGCACAACGCACATAAGCTTACATACTTAGTGCTAGCACTGTATCTGTATAATAATTATCTGCAAAAAATGGAATATAATACTAGAGAATTGAAATAATAATTTGTGGGTGGGGCTAATTAAAAGAGGAGATGTGTACCTAGCTTGTAATGACTTCTCCAAGTTCGGATAAATTTGCAGTCAACTCTATGGTGCTTCGTTCTTTTTTGAGTGTGTGAAACACCCCAACCTATGGAGTTAGCGAAGCAAATCTCTTAGTGCTAGCATTTTGCTAATAATACATCAGCACAAAGAAATGGATGGCAGGGATCAAGCAAACCGCTGTTATGATATAGAAATGTACTTACAGAAATATGAACTTCAACATCTGAAGGGACCTTGCATGTGCTCATCAGCATATTTTCGAACTGATAATTGCAGAGAAAAAACATTGCAGTGAAGACCGTGAAGCAAACAACTATCACAAAAATATAATTTATTTTCACCTCATTAATACACCCACCTCAATTGTTGTAGAAACACGTTTTCCATTGATAGATTCAATAACATCACCTTTTTGGATTCCGAGTATCTCAGCATTAGATCCTTTTGACACCTAGGTTTCAGTTGCCAAATAATTAACCACTACATGCATGAGAAATAGAGCACCTCGAGGAAATCATTACACCCTACCTCTTGAACAACAAGACCGTCATCAATGTTATACATACGCCATAACATGTCAACATGAGAAGGTTCTAGAAGTTCGATGGCGTTAAACGTCGTTCCAAGATGGGGCCGGGCGAAATGCCTACATCAAATCAGATAATCATTTAATATATTTCAAGCAAGGTATACAGGGCGCAAGTATAACACTTTCAGAGTAAGCAATCTTTGGTGGAATCGAGCTTCTATCTTAACATGTCAAAAAACACAACAATAACCAATTAATTGATTCAAATAGACTTTAGAAAGGCCCAACGGGGATGAATCATTCATAGTAGTTGACAAATGCTAAAGAGGGACTTTCATGATATTATGTAAAAGAATTACTCCCTCCGTCCCATAATATAAGAGCGTTTTTGACACACTAAAAAACGCTCTTATATTATGGGACGGAGGGAGTACATCATATTTCATTACGACTGAGAACGGCTGAGAATACATTTGTTCATGAATATCTCATAGGTTTAACTTGAAACTCTCCTTGAAAAAAGATGGCTTCAGGAAAATTGTCCATCAAAATTGAGAGAAAAGCCTAAAACATATTTTTTTTCCATTAAACTTTACTCTAGAACTTGGCTAAGGACATCAAAGCAGAACCCTTCTTATAACTAGTTGTCATCATAATCCATTTTGTACTCTCAGCATCTCAGCGTGGTTCTAGATGTTTGTTTTTGTCTAGACCCAGTTCTTGATTTGCTTATAAATGATTATTGTTGTTAAGTTATATATTGCAGCCACTAACATATCTCTCTGTATATATACATAATAAAACACAACAATGATCACCTTGTTGTAGAATCTATACATAACTTATGGTCATTAGATTGCATAAAAATGATAAAACAGATACTACGAGAAATAGTTCGACTTCTAACAATAAGTAAAAAAGAAACAATAGGGGAGAACACATTTTCATTGATACCATTACAGAACTGAGAGGAAAAACGTACTGATATTTCCTCCATGAATCCAAACAATTGAGCACAATGGAAGAAGGTATAAAAGACTCAAATCTCTCAGGGTCATTGACCATTCCGACCACTTTTCCACCCAAGTCAATAACTGGCCCCCCATTGTCATACTGCAACAATTCATATTGGCAACATATGAGAGTTTGCAAGAACAAGGAAAATCTTAAAACAATAGATAGCAATATAGAACACAAAGTTGTCATGAAACAAAACTCAAAATTGTAACAAATCTATACAATACTATCTCATGATAAGATATATTACCTCATTATCATCGCCATGGCCATCTGGAGAACGGAAATATATATTGTGGTACCGTTCATACATGGTTGGATTCAGATATTCTGCTCTAGCATATGTTATCCTTAGATTTAAGGCATTGTCTCTTCCAAGTCGAAAAATCTTTTGAGCAAATTCTACATCTTTTTCATTAAAAGATGGTAACTTGATTGGTTGATCCATCTGAACATTCAGGAAAGCGAGATCATAGTGGGGCTGGTGATAGACCAGCTGGCCCTTTGCACTGGTGCCATTTAGCAAATGAACAGTGACCTAAAAAAAGTTGTGAGACAGATTATATAGGATTTTTGAATAGTAAGCAAACACATATGTTTTGTTTCCATTTTGTTATTTGAAAAGGCCAATAGCAAGAAAAAACATGTGAATTGCAACTAGTTAGATTTACACCGGAGATTAATTTATTTATATCCGATGGAACCAGTTTGAAAAGAAAGTACATTAATAGAAGAAACACATTGACTCACATCAGCGTTTGTAGCATACTCTTCACCGCCTGACCAGACGCTGACAGGAGCATCCTTTGTGCGAATCAGCCGCGCGGTTGTCAGAACAAGGCCGGTTTTGCTCTCCTCATCCCAATCAATCCAGAAGCCAGAGCACCGTCTTAGCGGTTCACCATCTGTGTGATTCAAGCACAAGATATACGATCAAGCTGCGCGACGAACAATCCGAAACATGGAGGGTACGTGGTACAAGACCACATATGCACGTACCGAGAGAGGATGAAACCCCTAGAAGAAATTTGGCTGCCGAGAGCACGGCCTTTGTTCCAGACCGACGGACAGAAAAGAGCTCATCAGTGTGAAACAAGGTCGGAGGTTTGAAGTAAGCGATTGTAGGAATTTGCACAGGGCGGGGAGCTACAGGCGGCAGGAACATAAACAGATATCGATCAGATCATATCATACACGAGAAGAGGAAGACAATTTGTATAATTATTTAGGAATTCTCGGTTGAAAACTTGGATAGTGGCTACGGGATGGCGCAATCATATATATACCTGACTCTTGGTCTATTTCGTCTTGTGCAATCTTGGCAAAGACAAGGGCGTACGCATGGTCGACGGAACCAGGCGACAGAGTATCTTCCCCGTCGCTCCCCAGATTCCTTTTCGTCCTCTTGGCGTCGGCATCGCCTCGGCTGGTCGGATCGGCCGCCGTGGCCCTTTTGTTGTTTGGCTTCTCCACACCCGCACTCATCTTCTTGTTCTGATCGCCGATCCCCTTTGCAATCGCGCCGCCGACTCTGTCTTTTATTGGTCGAGTATCTTTTTGGGGGGTGTATCTCAGACTCTCAGTCGACGCCAACGCCGTCCTATTTAAGGCCTCGTTGTGGTCTGTGTTAGTTTCCGGACTGTGTCGGTCTGTTGGCAGATTGACGGTCGGTTTCGTACTGGTAGGCGCCGGTCACCGCGCGAGCGTCCGATCTGGCCCTCCGTGAACGCTTCAGATTGAACTGAAGCTGGTTCGTCTTTGCTCGACGCCATTGCCCACCCCTCAATCCTCCCCCCTCGATCCCAGCGACGTCTCCGGTGTGGAGCACCTCCCTCACCTACCAGCCGCTCTCCACCGTCGCAGCTTGCCACTGCCTGATGCCGGTCCCAGCAAATCGACTCTCTGGTTACAGCTTTTCGTGCCACTGATTCCAGCAAAAAATAAAAAACACGTACCATCTTCGTCTCCCTCCCCTGGTCGCCAGTCGAAGTTTTTTGTGTCGCCAATTGAAGCTTTTTCCATATACAATTGAAGATTTCTTTGTCGGCAGTTGCAACTTTTCTAGTTGCGCCGTGTCTGTTTTTTTTTGAGGGATGCGCCGTGTCTGTTTGAAACCTTTTCTCTCGCCGGTTAGAGCTAGCTCTTTCCATATATGGTCGAAACTTTTTTGTCAATGGTTGCAAATTTTTCGTTTGAGCAGTCGCCTGGTTAAAGTTTTGTCTATTGTCTAGTTGAAGCTTGTTTCATCTAAGAGCATCCACAACCGGACTCCTTAAAAAGCCAGCTTACAATACACGAGTCTGGTGTCTCGCCTCTAACCCCCCCCCCCCCCCCCCCCCCCCCCCCCCCAACATCGCCGCTGCCGCTCTCTTTCCAACCGTCTCTCTCACAAACTTTATCCCCCCCCGCCCCCCCCACACACAAGGGCAACAAATCATTGTCGCCTTTGTCTTTCCATCTGACGGTGGCCTCTCCTACGATGTTGTCTTTTGGCTCGGCTCAGACTCACCCTCAATTCGATTCCCATTAGTCGCAACGTCCTCTGCATCCCCATATGCGTCTACACGGGTAACTGGTGTATTACCCCATGCTCCTTTGCTCCACCTCCCTCGTCCGCCTCCTCGGCACCATCGGCGATGGCCACGGTTGCGCACTTATGAGTCCATTTTTTTCTTCACTTTTCACTCATTGTTTTGCATTGTAGTTATAGGATTTCCAGAATTTTACTATGTTCGCTCATTCGTTTTGCCCAATTTAACCAGTATTCTATAGGAGAAAAGATTTTGGAGCACTAGTTGGGAAACACCCAATTATGGGTGACAATTATGTTGATTGACATGGTAATAACGTACCTTATGAAGTGATCAAGTGGGATAACGACCAGCCGCACAGATTAGTCCGGAGGCGAAGACAATGATGGTGTCCTAGATTAGGGATGCTATCCACATCGGCCCCCCAATCATGGGCTGGGCCGAGGACCCCCAGCCAATTAACAAGTGGGCCATGTTTGTCATTCCCAATGGCATACACCAGATGGAATCCTACAAAGACTTTGCACACACTCCAAGACACATTTGAATCACCAGCATGTTTATCCCTTCATGTAACCGACCTACATGAAACCCTAGGTACCCCCGGTGCCATATAATTAAGCCAAGAGGTTTAGACCGTAGGGTTAGATTCATTAACATACGATCTAGAGTTAGATCATCATGTACTTTGTACCCCATCCACAATCAATAAAACAGAAGCAAGACATAGGGTTTTGCCTCTTCGAGAGGGCTTGAACCTGGGTAAACATAGTGTCCCTCTTTGTCTTGTTACCATTAAGCCAAGATCACCCATTTGGGAGCCCCTACCCGAGATCTGCTGGATTCAACCCCGCCAGACGGCGTTTGGTACGAGCATGCCCGTTTCGTACCACACGGCGCTGCCTCCCCTGGTCGACTACTTCAACACTATGTCTTCATATCTCACAAAGGGAAACAGAGAGACCAGAACCATGATCCTGAAGTAAATATGCCCTAGAGGCAATAATAAAGTTGTTATTTATATTTCCTTATATCATGATAAATGTTTATTTTTCATGCTAGAATTGTATTAACCGGAAACTTAGTACATGTGTGAATATATAGACAAACAGAGTGTCCCTAGATGCCTCTACTTGACTAGCTCGTTAATCAAAGATGGTTAAGTTTCCTAGCCATAGACATGTGTTGTCATTTGATGAACGGGATCCATCCGTTAACTTGGCACTTGATCGTTTAGTATGTTGCTATTGCTTTCTTCATGACTTATACATGTTCCTATGACTATGAGATTATGCAACCCCAGAATACCGGAGGAACACTTTGTGTGCTACCAAACGTCACAACGTAACTGGGTGATTATAAAGGTGCTCCACAGGTGTCTCCGATGGTGTTTGTTGAGTTGGTATAGATCGAGATTAGGATTTGTCACTCCGGTTGCCGGAGAGGTATCTCTGGGCCCTCTCGGTAATGCACATTGATAACCCACAAGTATAGGGGATCACAACAATTTTCGAGGGTAGAGTATTCAACCCAAATTTATTGATTCGACACAAGGGGAGCCAGAGAATATTCTCAAGTATTAGCAGTTGAGTTGTCAATTCAACCACACCTGGATAACTTAATATCTGCAGCAAAGTATTTAGTAGCAAAGTAGTATGGAAGTAACGGTAACGGTAGCAAAAGTAATATTTTTGGGTTTTGTAGTGATTGTAACAGTAGCAACGGAAAAGTAAATAAGCGAAGAACAGTATGTGAAAAGCTCGTAGGCATTGGATCGGTAATGGAGAATTATGCCGGATGCGGTTCATCATGTAACAGTCATAACATAGGGTGACACAGAACTAGCTCCAATTCATCAATGTAATGTAGGCATGTATTCCGAATATAGTCATACGTTCTTATGGAAAAGAACTTGCATGACATCTTTTGTCCTACCCTCCCGTGGCAGCGGGGTACTAATGGAAACTAAGGGATACTAAGGCCTCCTTTTAAGAGAGTACCGAACCAAAGCATTAACACACAGTGAATACATGAACTCCTCAAACTATGGTCATCACTGGGAGTGGTCCCGATTATTGTCACTTCGGGGTTGCCGGATCATAACACATAGTAGGTGACTATAGACTTGCAAAATAGGATCAAGAACTTGAAGGAAATATGCCCTAGAGGCAATAATAAAGTTATTATTTATTTCCTTATATCATGATAAATGTTTATTATTCATGCTAGAATTGTATTAACCGGAAACATAATACATGTGTGAATACATAGACAAACAGAGTGTCACTAGTATGCCTCTACTTGACTAGCTCGTTAATCAAAGATGGTTATGTTTCCTAACCATGAACAAAGAGTTGTTATTTGATTAACGAGATCACATCATTAGTTGAATGATCTGATTGACATGACCCATTCCATTAGCTTAGCACCCGATCGTTTAGTATGTTGCTATTGCTTTCTTCATGACTTATACATGTTCCTATGACTATGAGATTATGCAACTCCCGTTTGCCGGAGGAACACTTTGTGTGCTACCAAACGTCATAATGTAACTGGGTGATTATAAAGGAGCTCTACAGGTGTCTCCAAAGGTAGATGTTGGGTTGGCGTATTTCGAGATTAGGATTTGTCACTCCGATTGTCGGAGAGGTATCTCTGGGCCCTCTCGGTAATGCACATCACATAAGCTTTGCAAGCATTACAACTAATAAGTTAGTTGTGAGATGATGTATTACGGAACCAGTAAAGAGACTTGCCGGTAACGAGATTGAACTAGGTATTGGATACCGACGATCGAATCTCGGGGAAGTAACATACCGATGACAAAGGGAACAACGTATGTTGTTATGCGGTCTGACCGATAAAGATCTTCGTAGAATATGTAGGAGCCAATATGGGCATCCAGGTCCCGCTATTGGTTATTGACTGGAGATTTGTCTCAGTCATGTCTACATTGTTCTCGAACCGTAGGGTCCGCATGCTTAACGTTACGATGACAGTTATTATGAGTTTATGCATTTTGATGTACCGAAGTTTGTTCGGAGTCCCGGATGTGATCACGGACATGACGAGGAGTCTTGAAATGGTCGAGACATAAAGATCGATATATTGGAAGCCTATATTTGGACATCGGAATCGTTCCGGGTGAAATCGGCATTTTTCCGGAGTACCGGGGGGTTACCGGAACCCCCCCGGGGGTTATTGGGCCTACATGGGCCTTAAGGGAGAAGAGGAGAGGAGGCAAGAGGTGGCCGCGCGCCCCTCCCCTTCCTAGTCCGAATAGGACAAGGGAAGGGGGGCGGCGCCCCCCCCTTTCCTTCCTCTCTTCCTCCTCTTTCCCCTCTCTCTCCTTGTCCAACTAGGAAAAGAAAGGAGTCCTACTCCCGGTGGGAGTAGGACTCCCCCTTGGCGCGCCGACCTTGGCCGGCCGCCCCTCCCCTTGGCTCCTTTATATACGGGGCAGGGGGGCACCCCAAGAGACACAAGTTGATCCACGTGATCATTCCTTAGCCGTGTGCGGTGCCCCCTGCCACCATATTCCACCTCGATCATATCGTTGTAGTGCTTAGGCGAAGCCCTGCGTCGGTAGAACATCATCATCGTCACCACGCCGTTGTGCTGACGGAACTCATCCCCAAAGCTTTGCTGGATCGGAGCCCAGGGAGTGTCATCGAGCTGTACGTGTGCCAAGAACTCGGAGGTGCCGGAGTAACGGTGCTTGGATCGGTCGGATCGGGAAGACGTACGACTACTTCCTCTACGTTGCGCCAACGCTTCCGTTGCGGTCTACGAGGGTACGTAGACAACACTCTCCCCTCTCGTTGCTATGCATCACCATGATCTTGCGTGTGCGTAGGAATTTTTTTGAAATTACTACGTTCCCCAACAGTGGCATCCGAGCCTAGGTTTTATATGTTGATGTTATATGCACGAGTAGAACACAAGTGAGTTGTGGGCGATATAAGTCATACTGCTTACCAGCATGTCATACTTTGGTTTGGCGGTATTGTTGGATGAAGCGACCCGGACCAACATTACGCGTACGCTTACGCGAGACCGGTTCTCCCGACGTGCTTTGCACATAGGTGGCTTGCGGGCGACAGTTTCTCCAACTTTAGTTGAACCGAGTGTGGCTACGCCCGGTCCTTGCGAAGGTTAAAACAGCACCAACTTGACAAACTATCGTTGTGGTTTTGATGCGTAGGTAAGATTGGTTCTTGCTTAAGCCCGTAGCAGCCACGTAAAACTTGCAACAACAAAGTAGAGGACGTCTAACTTGTTTTTGCAGGGCATGTTGTGATGTGATATGGTCAAGACATGATGCTAAATTTTATTGTATGAGATGATCATGTTTTGTAACCGAGTTATCGGCAACTGGTAGGAGCCATATGGTTGTCGCTTTATTGTATGCAATGCAATCGCGATGTAATGCTTTACTTTATCACTAAGCGGTAGCGATAGTCGTGGAAGCATAAGATTGGCGAGACGACAACGATGCTACGATGGAGATCAAGGTGTCGCGCCGGTGACGATGGTGATCATGACGGTGCTTCGGAGATGGAGATCACAGGCACAAGATGATGATGGCCATATCATATCACTTATATTGATTGCATGTGATGTTTATCTTTTATGCATCTTATCTTGCTTTGATTGACGGTAGCATTATAAGATAATCTCTCACTAAATTATCAAGAAGTGTTCTCCCTGAGTATGCACCGTTGCGAAAGTTCTTCGTGCTGAGACACCACGTGATGATCGGGTGTGATAGGCTCTACGTTCAAATACAACGGGTGCAAAACAGTTGCACACGCGGAATACTCAGGTTATACTTGACAAGCCAAGCATATACAGATATGGCCTCGGAACACGGAGACCGAAAGGTCGAGCGTGAATCATATAGTAGATATGATCAACATAGTGATGTTCAGTAATGAAACTACTCCATCTCACGTGATGATTGGACATGGTTTAGTTGATTTGGATCACGTGATCACTTAGAAGATTAGAGGGATGTCTATCTAAGTGGGAGTTCTTAAGTAATATGATTAATTGAACTTAAATTTATCATGAACTTAGTCCCTGATAGTATCTTGCTTGTTTATGTTGATTGTAGATAGATGGCTCGTGCTGTTGTTCCGTTGAATTTTAATGCGTTCCTTGGGAAAGCAAAGTTGAAAGATGATGGTAGCAATTACACGGACTGGGTCCATAACTTGAGGATTATCCTCATTGCTGCACAGAAGAATTATGTCCTAGAAGCACCGCTGGGTGCCAGGCCTGCTGCAGGAGCAACACCAGATGTTATGAACGTCTGGCAGAGCAAAGCTGATGACTACTCGATAGTTCAGTGTGCCATGCTTTACGGCTTAGAATCGGGACTTCAACGACGTTTTGAATGTCATGGAGCATATGAGATGTTCCAGGAGTTGAAGTTAATATTTCAAGCAAATGCCCGGATTGAGAGATATGAAGTCTCCAATAAGTTCTATAGCTGCAAGATGGAGGAGAACAGTTCTGTCAGTGAGCATATACTCAAAATGTCTGGGTACAATAATCACTTGATTCAATTGGGAGTTAATCTTCCAGATGATTGCGTCATTGACAGAATTCTCCAATCACTGCCACCAAGCTACAAGAGCTTCGTGATGAACTATAATATGCAAGGGATGAATAAGACTATTCCCGAGCTCTTCGCAATGCTGAAAGCTGCAGAGGTAGAAATCAAAAAGGAGCATCAAGTGTTGATGGTCAACAAGACCACTAGTTTCAAGAAAAAGGGCAAAGGGAAGAAGAAGGGGAACTTCAAGAAGAACGGCAAGCAAGTTGCTGCTCAAGAGAAGAAACCCAAGTCTGGACCTAAGCCTGAAACTGAGTGCTTCTACTGCAAGCAGACTGGTCACTGGAAGCGGAACTGCCCCAAGTATTTGGCGGATAAGAAGGATGGCAAGGTGAACAAAGGTATATGTGATATACATGTTATTGATGTGTACCTTACTAATGCTCGCAGTAGCACCTGGGTATTTGATACTGGTTCTGTTGCTAATATTTGCAACTCGAAATAGGGACTACGGATTAAGCGAAGATTGGCTAAGGACGAGGTGACGATGCGCGTGGGAAACGGTTCCAAAGTCGATGTGATCGCGGTCGGCACGCTACCTCTACATCTACCTTCGGGATTAGTATTAGACCTAAATAATTGTTATTTGGTGCCAGCGTTGAGCATGAACATTATATCTGGATCTTGTTTAATGCGAGATGGTTATTCATTTAAATCAGAGAATAATGGTTGTTCTATTTATATGAGTAATATCTTTTATGGTCATGCACCCTTGAAGAGTGGTCTATTCTTATTGAATCTCGATAGTAGTGATACACATATTCATAATGTTGAAGCCAAAAGATGCAGAGTTGATAATGAAGGTGCAACTTATTTGTGGCACTGCCGTTTAGGTCATATCGGTGTAAAGCGCATGAAGAAACTCCATACTGATGGATTTTTGGAACCACTTGATTATGAATCACTTGGTACTTGCGAACCGTGCCTCATGGGCAAGATGACTAAAACACCGTTCTCCGGTACTATGGAGAGAGCAACAGATTTGTTGGAAATCATACATACAGATGTATGTGGTCCGATGAATGTTGAGGCTCGTGGCGGATATCATTATTTTCTCACCTTCACATACGACTTAAGCAGATATGGATATATCTACTAAATGAAACATAAGTCTGAAACATTTGAAAAGTTTAAAGAATTTCAGAGTGAAGTTGAAAATCATCGTAACAAGAAAATAAAGATTCTATGATCTGATCGTGGAGGAGAATATTTGAGTTACGAGTTTGGTGTACATTTGAAGCAATGCAGAATAGTTTCGCAACTCACGCCACCCGGAACACCACAGCGTAATGGTGTGTCCGAACGTCGTAATCGTACTTTACTAGATATGGTGCGATCTATGATGTCTCTTACTGATTTACCGCTATCATTTTGGGGATACGCTCTAGAGACGGCCGCATTCACGTTAAATAGGGCACCATCAAAATCCGTTGAGACGACGCCTTATGAACTGTGGTTTGGCAAGAAACCAAAGTTGTCGTTTCTGAAAGTTTGGGGCTGCAATGCTTATGTGAAAAAGCTTCAACCTGATAAGCTCGAACGCAAATCATAGAAATGTGTCTTCATAGGATATCCAAAGGAAACTATTGGATACACCTTCTATCACAGAACCGAAGGCAAGACTTTTGTTGCTAAATTCGGAAACTTTCTGGAGAAAGAGTTTCTCTCGAAAGAAGTGAGTGGGAGGAAAGTAGAACTTGACGAGGTAACTGTACCTGCTCCCTTATTGGAAAGTAGTGCATCACAGAAAACTGTTTCAGTGACACCTACACCAGTTGGTGAGGAAGCTAATGATGATGATCATGAAACTTCAGAACAAGATACTACTGAACCTCGTAGATCAACCAGAGTAAGATCCGCGCCAGAGTGGTACGGTAATCCTGTTCTGGAAGTCATGCTACTAGATCATGATGAACCTACGAACTATGAAGAAGCGATGGTGAGCCCAGATTCCGCAAAATGGCTTGAAGCCATGAAATCTGAGATGGGATCCATGTATGAGAACAAAGTATGGACTTTGGTTGACTTGCCCGTTGATCGGCAAGCAATTGAGAATAAATGGATCTTTAAGAAGAAGACTGACGCTGACGGTAATATTACTGTCTACAAAGCTCGACTTGTCGCAAAAGGTTTTCGGCAAGTTCAAGGGATTAACTACGATGAGACCTTCTCACCCGTAGCGATGCTTAAGTCTGTCCGAATCATGTTAGCAATTGCCGCATTTTATGATTATGAAATTTGGCAGATGGATGTCAAAACTGCATTCCTGAATGGATTTCTAGAAGAAGAGTTGTATATGATGCAACCAGAAGGTTTTGTCGATCCAAAGGGAGCTAACAAAGTGTGCAAGCTCCAGCGATCCATTTATGGACTGGTGCAAGCCTCTCGGAGTTGGAATAAACTCTTTGATAGTGTGATCAAAGCATTTGGGTTTATACAGACTTTCAGAGAAGCCTGTATTTACAAGAAAGTGAGTGGGAGCTCTGTAGCATTTCTGATATTATATGTGGATGACATATTACTGATCGGAAATAATATAGAATTTCTGGATAGCATAAAGGGATAGTTGAATAAGAGTTTTTCAATGAAAGACCTCGGTGAAGCTGCTTACATATTAGGCATAAAGATTTATAGAGATAGATCAAGATGCCTAATTGGACTTTCACAAAGCACATACCTTGACAAGATTTTGAAAAAATTCAAAATGGATCAAGCAAAGAAAGGGTTCTTGCCTGTGTTACAAGGTGTGAAGTTGAGTCAGACTCAATGCCCGACCACTGCAGAAGATAGAGAGAAAATGAAAGATGTTCCCTATGCTTCAGCCATAGGCTCTATCATGTATGCAGTGCTGTGTACCAGACCTGATGTGTGCCTTGCCATAAGTTTAGCAGGGAGGTACCAAAGTAATCCAGGAGTGGATCACTGGACATCGGTCAAGAACATGCTGAAGTACCTGAAAAGGACTAAGGATATGTTTCTCGTATATGGAGGTGACAAAGAGCTCATCGTAAACGGTTACGTTGATGCAAGCTTTGACACTGATCCGGACGATTCTAAATCGCAAAGCGGATACGTGTTTAAATTAAACAGTGGAGCTGTCAGTTGGTGCAGTTCTAAACAAAGCGTCGTAGCGGGATCTACATGTGAAGCGGAGTACATAGCTGCTTCGGAAGCAGCAAATGAAGGAGTCTGGATGAAGGAGTTCATATCCGATCTAGGTGTCATACCTAGTGCATCGGGTCCAATGAAAATCTTTTGTGACAATACTGGTGCAATTGCCTTGGCAAAGGAATCCAGATTTCACAAGAGAACCAAGCACATCAAGAGACGCTTCAATTCCATCCGGGATCTAGTCCAGGTGGGAGACATAGAGATTTGCAAGATACATACAGATCTGAATGTTGCAGACCCGTTGACTAAGCCTCTTCCACGAGCAAAACATGATCAGCACCAAAGCTCCATGGGTGTTAAAATCATTACTGTGTAATCTAGATTATTGACTCTAGTGCAAGTGGGAGACTGAAGGAAATATGCCCTAGAGGCAATAATAAAGTTATTATTTATTTCCTTATATCATGATAAAAGTTTATTATTCATGCTAGAATTGTATTAACCGGAAACATAATACATGTGTGAATACATAGACAAACAGAGTGTCACTAGTATGCCTCTACTTGACTAGCTCGTTAATCCAAGATGGTTATGTTTCCTAACCATGAACAAAGAGTTGTTATCTGATTAACGAGATCACATCATTAGTTGAATGATCTGATTGACATGACCCATTCCATTAGCTTAGCACCCGATCGTTTAGTATGTTGCTATTACTTTCTTCATGACTTATACATGTTCCTATGACTATGAGATTATGCAACTCCCGTTTGCCGGAGGAACACTTTGTGTGCTACCAAATGTCACAACGTAACTGGGTGATTATAAATGAGCTCTACAAGTGTCTCCAAAGGTAGATGTTGGGTTGGCGTATTTCGAGATTAGGATTTGTCACTCTGATTGTCGGAGAGGTATCTCTGGGCCCTCTCGGTAATGCACATCACATAAGCCTTGCAAGCATTACAACTAATAAGTTAGTTGTGAGATGATGTATTACGGAACGAGTAAAGAGACTTGCCGATAACGAGATTGAACTAGGTATTGGATACCGACGATCGAATCTCGGGCAAGTAACATACCGATGACAAAGGGAACAACATATGTTGTTATGCGGTCTGACCGATAAAGATCTTCGTAGAATATGTAGGAGCCAATATGGGCATCCAGGTCCCGCTATTGGTTATTGACTGGAGATTTGTCTCAGTCATGTCTACATTGTTCTCGAACCGTAGGGTCCGCACGCTTAACGTTACGATGACATTTATTATGAGTTTATGCATTTTGATGTACCGAAGTTTGTTCGGAGTCCCGGATGTGATCACGGACATGACGAGGAGTCTCGAAATGGTTGAGACATAAAGATCGATATATTGGAAGCCTATATTTGGACATCGGAATCGTTCCGGGTGAAATCGGCATTTTTCCGGAGTACTGGGGGGTTACCGGAACCCCCCCGGGGGTTATTGGGCCTACATGGGCCTTAAGGGAGAAGAGGAGAGGAGGTAAGAGGTGGTCGTGCACCCCTCCCCTTCCTAGTCCGAATAGGACAAGGGAAGGGGGGCGGCGCCCCCCCTTTCCTTCCTCTCTTCCTCCTCTTTCCCCTCTCTCTCCTTGTCCAACTAGGAAAAGAAAGGAGTCCTACTCCCAGTGGGAGTAGGACTCCCCCTTGGCGCGCCCACCTTGGCCGGCCGCCCCTCCCCTTGGCTCCTTTATATACGGGGGTAGGGGGGCACCCCAAGACACACAAGTTGATCCACGTGATCGTTCCTTAGCCGTGTGCGGTGCCCCCTGCCACCATATTCCACCTCGATCATATCGTTGTAGTGCTTAGGCGAAGCCCTGCGTCGGTAGAACATCATCATCATCACCACGCCGTTGTGCTGACGGAACTCATCCCCAAAGCTTTGCTGGATCGGAGCCTGGGGAGCGTCATCGAGCTGTACGTGTGCCAAGAACTCGGAGGTGCCGGAGTAACGGTGCTTGGATCGGTCGGATCGGGAAGACGTACGACTACTTCCTCTACATTGCGTCAACGCTTCCCTTGCGGTCTACGAGGGTACGTAGACAACACTCTCCCCTCTTGTTGCTATGCATCACCATGATCTTGCGTGTGCGTAGGAATTTTTTTGAAATTACTACGTTCCCCAACAGAACTCACATATATTCATGAAAACATAATAGGTTTAGATCTGAAATCATGGCACTCGGGCCCTAGTGACAAGCATTAAGCATAGCAAAGTCATAGCAACATCAATCTCAGAACATAATGGATACTAGGGAACAAACCCTAACAAAACTAACTCGATTACATGATAAATCTCATCCAAACCATCACCGTCCAGCAAGCCTGTGATGGAATTACTCACGCACGGCGGTGAGCATCATGAAATTGGTGATGGAGGATGGTTGATGATGACGATGGCGACGGATTGCCCTCTCCAGAGCCCCGAACGGACTCCAGATCAGCCCTCCCAACAGAGTTTAGGGCTTGGCGGCGGCTCCGTATCGTAAAATGCGATGAATCTTTCTCTCTAATTTTTTCTCCCCGAACATGAATATATAGAGTTGGAGTCGAGGTCGGTGGAGCTCCAGGGGGCCCACGAGGCAGGGGGCGCGCCACCCACCCTCGTGGACAGGGTCTGGGCTCGCTGGCCTTGATTCTTTCGCTAGTATTTTTTGTTATTTTCAAAAATAATCTCCGTGAAGTTTCAGGTCATTCCGAAAACTTTTGTTTCTGCACAAAGATAACACCATGGCAATTCTGCTGAAAACAACGTCAGTCCGGGTTAGTTCCATTCAAATCATGCAAGTTAGAGTCCAAAACAAGGGCAAAAGTGTTTGGAAAAGTAGATACGACGGAGACGTATCACACATCACTATAAGCCTTGCAAGCAATGTGACTAATGAGTTAGTTACGGGATGATGCATTACGGAATGTGTAAAGAGACTTGCCTGTGATGAGATTGAACTAGGTATTGAGATACCGACGATCAAATCTCGGGCAAGTAACATACCAATGAAAAAGGGAACAACGTATGTTGTTATGCGGTTTGACTGATAAAGATCGATCTTCGTAGAATATGTGGGAGCCAATATGAGCATCCAGGTTCCGCTATTGGTTATTGATGGAGACGTGTCTCGGTCATGTCTACATAGTTCTCGAACCCATAGGGTCTGCACGCTTAACGTCCAGTGACGATCAGCATTATGAGTTTATGTGTTTTGATGTACCGAAGATAGTTCGGAGCCCCAAATGTGATCACGGACATGACGAGGAGTCTCGAAATGGTCGAGACATAAAGATTGATATATTGGATGACTATATTCGGACACCGGATGAGTTCCGGGGGTCACCGGATAATTATCAGAGTGTAGGGGGCAAGCGCGCCTCCCACCCTCGTGGACAGGGTGTGGGCCCCATGGCCTTGCTTCTTTCGCCAGTATTTTTTGTTATTTACAAAAATAATCTCCGTGAAGTTTCAGGTCATTCCGAGAACTTTTGTTTCTGCACAAAGATAACACCATGGCAATTCTGCTGAAAACAGTGTCAGTTCGGGTTAGTTCCATTCAAATCATGCAAGTTAGAGTCGAAAACAAGGGCAAAAGAGTTTGGAAAAGTAGATACAACGGAGACGTATCAACTCCCCCAAGCTTAAACCTTTGCTTGTCCTCAAGCAATTCAGTTGATAAACTGAAAGTAATAAAGAAAAACTTTTACAAACTCTGTTTGCTCTTGTTGTTGTAAATATGTAAAGCCAGCATTCAAGTTTTTAGCAAGGATTATGAACTAACCATATTCACAATAACATTTAGGTCTCATGTTTACTCATATCAATGGCATAATCAACTAGCGAGCAATAATAATAAATCTCGGATGACAATACTTTCTCAAAACAATCATGATATGATATAACAAGATGGTATCTCGCTAGCCCTTTCTGAGACCGCAAAACATAAATGTAGAGCACCTTTAAAGATCAAGGACTGACTAGACATTGTAATTCATGGTAAAAGAGATCCAATCATAGTCATACCCAATATAAATTAACAGTAATGAATGCAAATGACAGCGGTGTTCTCCAGCTGGTGCTTTTTAATAAGAGGGTGATGACTCAACATAAAAGTAAATAGATAGGCCCTTCGCAGAGGGAAGAAGGGATTTGTAGAGGTGCCAGAGCTCGGTTTTGAAATAGAGATAAATAATATTTTGAGCGGTATACTTTCATTGTCAACATAACAACCAAGAGATGGCGATATCTTCCATGCTACAGACATTATAGGCGGTTCCCAAACAGAATGGTAAAGTTTATACTCCCCCTCCACCAACAAGCATCAATCCATGGCTTGCTCGAAACAACGAGTGCCTCCAACTAACAAGAGTCCCGGGGGAGTTTTTTTTGCAATTATTTTGATTTGGTTTGCATAAAGCATGGGACTGGGCATCCCGGTGACCAGCCATTTTCTCGTGAGTGAGGAGCGGAGTCCACTCCTCTTGAGAATAACCCGCCTAACATGGAAGATACGGACAACCCTAGTTGATACATGAGCTATTCGAGCATACAAAACAGAATTTCATTTGAAGGTTTAGAGTTTGGCACATACAAATTTACTTGGAACGGCAGGTAGATACAGCATATAGGAAGGTATGGTGGACTCATATGGAATAACTTTGGGGTTTAAGGGATTGGATGCACAAGCAGTATTCCCGCTTAGTACAAGTGAAGGCTAGCAAAAGACGAGGAAGCAACCAACTAGAGAGCGACAATAGTCATGAACATGCATTAAAATTAATAAACATTGAGCGCAATCATGAGTAGGATATAATCCACCATGAACATAAATATCGTGAAGGCTATGTTGATTTGTTTCAAATACATGTGTGAACATGTGCCAAGTCAAGTTACTCGAATCATTCAAAGGAGGATACCACCCTATCATACCACATCACAACCATTTTAATAGCATGTTGGCACGCAAGGTAAACCATTATAAGCTCCTAGCTAATTAAGCATGGCATAAGTAACTATAATCTCTAATTGTCATTGCAAACATGTTTATTCATAATAGGCTGAATCAAGAACGATGAACTAATCATATTTACAAAAACAAGAGAGGTCGAGTTCATACCAGCTTCTCTCATCTCAATCAGTCCATCATATATCGTCATAATTGCCTTTCACTTGCACGACCGAACGATGTGAATAATAATAATAGTGCACGTGCATTGGACTAAGCTGGAATCTGCGAGCATTCAATAAACAGGAGAAGACAAGGCAATATGGGCTCTTGGTTAAATCAACAACAATGCATATAAGAGCCACTTCAACAATTTTATTATGGTCTTCTCCTATTGACCCCCAAAGAAAAGAAAAGAAATAAAACTATTTACACCGGTAAGCTCCCAACAAGCAAAAGAAGAATAGGAAATATTTTTGGGTTTTCTTTTAATTATTACTACTCAAACAAGGAAAGTAACTAACTAAAATCTACTACTAATTTTTTTTGGTTTTTCTTAAAGTTTTTCAAACACACAAGAAGAAAGCATAAAAAGGAAAATAAACTAGCATGGATATTACAGTGAAAAAGTATGAGCACCGACAATTAGCAATGAGTGTGTGAACATAAATGTAATGTCGGTGAGAGATACGTACTCCCCCAAGATTAGGCTTTTGTCCTAAGTTGGTCTATTGCCACAGCTGGCCTGGCGGATATCCAAAGTTATAGTTGGGGTCGTACTGAGATGCAGTGGCTATTGCATCATGGGCTGCAGCTTGGAGGCGAGCTGCGCTCATCCTCCTCTCATACTCATTTGCCTCCTCCCTAGTTATGACATATCTCCATTTTGCCTGAAAGTCAAAGAGAGTAGGAGTAGGGAGGGCAATATTGACGGCGTGACGCCTGTCAAAGATTAGTCGTTACTGGAGAGGCGGTTCATTCCTCTCAACAAGCCGATGGTGAACCATGGCATTAAAATCTAGATAAGAAGGAGGCAATTCCATATCATAATCACGAATGGGTATATTAAGAAAATTAGCTAAACGGGTTGCATAAATTCACCAAAGAAATCTCCATTAAATCTATTATTATGCAACCTACGTGCAACAATGGCTCCCAAATTATAATGTTTATCTCCTAATACAGCACTCCTGAGAACACTGAGATCAGGGACACACATGTGGCATGCTTCATCCTTACCATTTATGCACCTACCTATGAAGAGAGCAAAATCATGTATAGCAGGAAAATGAGTGCTCCCTATGGTATCTTGTGTTATGTCTCTAGATTCCCCCACAGTTATACTAGCAAGAAAATCTCTAAATTCAGATTTGCGGGGTTCACTTGGACTACCCCATTGTGGAAGTTTGCAAGCAGTATTAAAATCCTCTAAGTCCATAGTATAAGAATTTTCATAAAGATCAAACAAGACAGTTTGAGAATTGCGTGATGATGAAAATTCAAACCTCCTCACAAAGGAATCAGTGAGATATTGGTACTGGCGGCACTTATCTGCCTCGAAGCTCACAAGATCAGCGTTACGCACATATGCGTTAAATTCTTCCTTGATTACTGCTCGATCCATGAAGTCCTCTGAAGGCCATTCACAAGCCCGCACTTGAGCATCCCTTGGTGGTTCATGGCCGGCATCGCGCATTGCGAGCCTGGGTCCTTGCTTCCTTGAAGGGCCACCTTGGTACATTTTCCTAAACATATTTATTCCTCTGAAAAATTTCTGAAAATTTAGTAACTTGAAAATAAAAGTGAACCAAACTCAACAAAATTGATAGCAACTACTTCCACAAGTGCCTAGAGACTATATCATGCATTAGAACTACATGGAACCATATAAATTTGACATGCAAGCTCAAGAACATGGTCACCTAGGCAGCACAAATTTGCAATGAATAAAGCACTAGAACAAAAAACTAATTGGACCATTGGAGGAGTCACATACCGAAGAACAATCCCCCAAAGCAGTTTTGTGAGTGGAGCTTTAAGCAAGGAGATCGAAAATCACAGCAAAATGAGCTAGAACTCGTGCTTGAGCTGGTTGGTGATTTTTTTGGGAGGAAGAAGGAGTGTGTGGTGGCTGGAATAAGTGGAGGGGAGACACCATGGGCCCACGAGGCAGGGGTACTAGGGGTGGGCGCGCCCTGGACCCTCGTGGCTAGGTGCTTGCTCCCCCTACTGTGTTCTCAGTGCCAGATATTCTCAAATATTCCAGAAAAAATCATATTTCAATTTTGGGGTATTTGGAGAACTTTTATTTTCAAGGTATTTTTTATTGCAAGGATAATTCAGAAAACTGACAGAAAATACTATTTTTAACTCTATTTCAACTAAACAACAGAAAGTGAAAGGAGGGTACAGAAGGTTGTGCTTTCTAATTTCATGCATCTCATGCTCATCAAAAGGAATCCACTAACAAGGTTGATCAAGTCTTGTTAACAAACTCTTTCCGAATAACATGGAACCGGAGAAATTTTGAATAGCACTAGGTTACCTCAACGGGGATATGCACGTCCCCAATAGTAAGAATATCATATCTCTTTGTGACAGTAGGAGGAGGAAATTCAAAACCTGCAAAAATAATCGATGGAATTTTTCCAATAGAATTTATACTATGAACTTGAGGTTGTTTCCTCGGAAAATGTACCATATGCTCATTACCATTAACATGAAAAGTGACATTGTCTTTGTTGCAATCAATAACAACCCCTGCAGTATTCAAAAAGGGTCTTCCAATAATAATAGACATACTATCGTCCTCGGGGATATCAAGAATATCAAAGTCCGTTAAAATAGTAACATTTGCAACCATAACAGGCACATCCTCACAAATACCGACAGGTATAGTAGTTGATTTATCGGCCATTTGCAAAGATATTTTAGTAGGTGTCAACTTATTAAAATCAAGTCTACGATATAAAGAGAGAGGCATAACACTAACACCGGCTCCAAGATCACATAAAGCAGTTCTAACATAATTTCTTTTAATGGAGCATGGTATAGTGGGTACTCCTGGATCTCCAAGTTTCTTTGGTGTTCCACCCTTAAAAGTATAATTAGCAAGCATGGTGGAAATTTCAGCTTCCGGTATCTTTCTTTTATTAGTAACAATTTCTTTCATATACTTAGCATAAGGATTCATTTTGAGCATATCAGTTAAACGCATACGCAAGAAGATAGGTCTAATGATTCAGCAAAGCGCTCAAAATCCTCATCATCCTTTTTCTTGGATGGTTTAGGAGGAAAAGGCATGGGTTTCTGAACCCATGGCTCTCTTTCTTTATCGTGCCTCCTAGCAACAAAGTCTCTCTTATCATAACGTTGATTCTTTGATTGTGGGTTAGCAAGATCAACAGCAGGTTCAATTTCTACATCATTATCATTGCTAGGTTGAGCATCAACATGAACATCACCATTAACATTATCACTAGGTTCATGTTCGTCACCAGATTGTGTTTCAGCATCAGAAATAGAAATAGCATTGGGATTCTTAGGTGTGTCAACAACAAGTTCACTAGAAGCATGCAAAGTCCTATCATTTTTCTTTTTCCTCTTCTTAGAAGGACTAGGCGCATCAATATTATTTCTCTGAGAGTCCCGCTCGATTCTCTTAGAGTGACCTTCAGGATACAAAGGTTCCTGAGTCACTTTACCCCCTCTAGTTGCAACTCTAACGGCAAAGTCATTATTCTTACTATTCAATTCATTTAGCAAATCATTCTGAGCTTTAAGTACTTGTTCTACTTGAGTGGTAACCATAGAAGCATGTTTACTAATGAGTTTGAGTTCACCTTTAACTCTAGACATATAATCAATCAAGTGTTCAATGATATAAGCATTGTGTTTTAATTGTCCACCAACATAAGCATTGAAGTTTTCTTGTTGGACAACAAAATTATCAAACTCATCTAAGCATTGGCTAGCAGACTTATAACGAGGAATATCACCTTCATCAAATCAATAGAGAGAATTTACCTTTACTACCTGTGTTGGGTTATCAAGACCCACTACTAGGGAAAAGCCTAGCAGCAGCGAGGGTTTTGGGCCTCTCAGTAGCGCGGGTACCGGCGCTACTAATAAGGTGCTACAGCTATTTCTTAGCAGTAACGCATGCCCGCATGCGCTACTGCTAGGACAAGTACCTGCAGCGTTTGTTCAATCCCACGCTACTGCTAATGTAACTACTGTCAGCGCGTTTTCTGTCCATCGCTACTAGTATTCTTTTTTTATTTTTTTATTTTTAGTGTATTTATGCACTGTCATACAAATATTGGTACAATACCAGTTATGAGGTTTACATCATTATGTCCATAACAGTGTGTCAAATGAAGGTGGATTAGTTTCAAGTGGAGGCAATATGTGGTGCATGTCAAAAGTATACTACAAATCCAAACTTGATCTAGTTTGGACTAGTAGTACTTTCGATGTGCACCACATGTTTCCTCCACTTGAATCTAATCCTCCAACACAAGTGTCGGGGGTGCTGATCCCACGTACACCTATGGGGATCGGCGGACCGAGCCCCTTTTGGTTCGGCAGGGGGCGGAGAATGCACAAAGAGCAGATCGAGGCGAACGCACGAACGACGCGATCGGTTTACCCAGGTTCGGGCCGCATGGATGTGTAAAACCCTACTCCTGCTTTGGTTTGTATTGGTGTTCCTGCTCGGGAGCGATGATTGCTACAGTACGCTCGGGTGGCTAGCGAGACCGAGCGTGAGAATGGCCCTCCCCCCCACTGTTGCGCATGGGCCTCCTTTTATATGTCAAAGGGGTCACCGACAGGTGGCAACAGAGATGGGGGTAAAAAGGTAAAAGAGGTGGTGGTTGGGCTCCACCGCTTGCTACAGTTGTATCATACCTAACCCTGATGGCAGGGGACAAAGGCATTAAATGCCTGTCTGTGTCGCCTAGATGATGCGGAAAGGGACCGTCAGGGGCGCCACCGTTTGCCACGATGGCTATCTTGTCAGCGCCTGCTTGCCACCGCATGCCCCTGGCTGCACAGCCTCCCGCCACGTACGCTAGGAGCGGTCCCAGAGCGACACGTTGGTGGGTGAGCTGGAGCGCGGGCTGCGGAGTAGTAGCTTGCCGCGGCAAGTGCCTTGCCGCGGATGTTGTCTTGTCGCGTCCGGGAGCTTGTCGCTCACCGGGTCTCGCCGGGACGCGTGGCATGCTGCGGCGAGTTCCTCGGGATGCCTTGGTTGGTCTTCCCGGCAAGCTCCTCTTGCCGGGGTCTTGTCTCCTTCCCGGCAAGCTCCTCTTGCCCGGGTCTTCGTGCTTCGAGCGGCCTTCTCGGCAAGCTCCTCTTGCCGGGGCCTTGGATACTTTGTTCTTGAATGGCTCCAAGGGAAACACGGAGGGTCTTGGCGGTCGCCTGGCAAGCCTTGCCGCGGGGTGCTGCGACTGCCCGTGCACAAGTTTGGGATACTAAGGTACCCCTACTTTAGTACACCGACAGGAGCCCCCGGGCCTGGGCCATACACGGTGCCGAACGCTGTTGGGCCAGGCCCAAAACAGTGCACGGGCACGCGCGGCCTGGGTCACTAGGACCGGCAAGAAGGAATCTTATCTGGAGGGGGAGTTCCGCGGCAAGTGGGAGGAGTGGAGAGCGGATTGGTGTTGGATTGTTGAGGAGAGCCCGCAGCCATTCACCGTCCGGCATCAAGTAGCAGCAGTGCGCGGTAGTGACTGGAGCGACGTGGCCCCGGAGGACGGTAGGCTGAAGATCGCCGTCACCAGGATCCAGCGCCTTAGGCTTGCCGGACTCACTGTAGGGGCCGTCGGTGCGGACTTTCTTCGTCGCCGCATCGCTCCCCTGCAGGAACGGGGGAGGCCTGCTTGGGAGTTCAAGAACGCGGCAGACGTCATGAGGCTGCGCCCAGGCCTCAACTACAATTTCACCGTCCTCGAGCTCAACGGAGTACTGCAGGAGCTCTTCAAGTACGATTCAGATCACCCCGAGGTCTTCAGATTGCCGCAAGGCGTCGTCCCTCTGTGCAACAATTCGGCGCTCGACCACATCAGGGCGATGATGCCACTGTTCGATTCGCACGGAATCGTGCCAACCTGGCAAGAGCCGGAGGACGAGGTTGTGCAGCAATTCTTCGACGACTTGGTGGAAGTGCCAATCCGCGCCGACGAGAAGGACGCTCTCACCCGCGACACCACCGAGGCGGAACTGGCGTACATCGCCACCAGGTTGGAAGAGGCGGCAGCAGTTGCCGCGGCGGGCGAGTTCGGCTTCACCTTGGAGGAGGCTGCGGCGGCAGAGGCGGCAAACCGTGCCGAGCGGGAAGCTCTTGCCGGCAGGAAGGATCTTGCCGGCAAGAAAGAGGTCGCCGGGCGCGATGCCGGGCCAAGCCAAGTTGCCGGGCACGACGCCGAACCGAGCGAGCCTGCCGATGATGCGAGCGGCTCTTTGGAGATCGGTTCCTCCTCCACCTCGTCCTCCGACAGCACGCCGCCAGCGGCGTCTCCGTCCCCACCAAGAAGGCGTCTCCGCAAGGCCGGGGATGCGGCGTGGCGGCAGGTGGGCCGGCAGTCGCCGCGCCGCACGACGCGCTCCACTGCGGCAAGCACCGTTGCCGCGGGAGCGCCCCATGCTGCTGCTTCGACTGGAGCGGGGTCTTCCCGGACTGCCGCTTCGGCTCCCGGTAAGCGACCAAGGGAGCCTACTCCTCCACCTTCCTGCGCCAGACGCGGGCCAGATTTTGACTTCTCCGCATTTAGCTCCGATGAGGAAGAAGAAGAAGAGTAAGTTCTTCTTATTGCACTTGCAATTCTTTGTTCTTTGCTATTTTTGTCTTGTCTTGCTCCTCACTTGTCTTTCCCCGTATCTGTTCCTTTTTAGGACTCTGGCGCAGAGGGCGGCAAAGAGAGCCAAGGTGCCAGTGATCGTCATCGAGGACGAACCCACTGCATCAACAGGGGACGTGCCTGAGACGAACTTGCCGGACCCAGCGGCTGATCTTCGGAGCAGCCCCCAGCGTAAGTGTCTTGTTTACTTCCCGCTGTTGGGCGCCCACGAAGATCCTTGCTGTGTTGATACTTGTCTGCTGACTTGTGCAGGAGCAGAGCAGCCTCACCAGGAGAGCCTGGAGGCCGCTCCCGAAGCGCCAAGGGAGAGTCCTCCGGTGAGGAAGAGGTCTCCGGCAAGGGAGAGCTCTCCGGCGAGGGAGGAGACTCCAACAAGGGAGGAGCCCCCGGCGAGGAAGGAGGCTCCGGCAAGGGAGGAGCCCCCAGCAGGGGAAGGATCTCCGGCAAGGGAGGGGACTCCAACAAGGGAGGAGCCCCCGGCGACGGAGACCACAGCTGCAGACCCTGGCACAGGTAACTTCCTTGCTTCCAAACTCCCCTTGGCTTCTTCGTCTTCTTGATCTTTCTCTTGGGTTTTGCTCGAATTTTGCTTGAATCTTTTCCCCTCTTCCGGCCGTCATATCCGTCTGCTGCAGAGCCGATGGAGATGGAGGTCGCCGCCAAGGAAGCAGCCGGTGCCGGCGAGGAGGCCGCCGGGGGTGCCGCCGCAGACGCGGGCGGGGAGTCTGGCGGTCGTACTGACGACCCAGAGGCCGCAGGAGCGCCAGGCGCTGCTCCGACTACCGACTCCTCCGCCGCAGCCACCGCGCCAGGCTCCGATGAGCCCCAGCCTGGCGTCTACCTGAAGGCCGGCGAGAACATCTTCATCAGCCTCCCCTGGGCGTCGGGCTCCAGGGCGCCGGTCGAGGGAGAAATGCTTAACGGAGAGGTGCTTGCTTCCGCCGGGCTGAAGCTGGTCAACGCGCCAAGCAGCAGCAGCGGCGAACCTAAAGAGGAGCGCCTGCTGCGGAAGCTAGTGGCGCTCTACTGTGCCCGGCAGGCCAAGCTGGAGTCCCGTGAAGCACTCGCGGCGATGGCTGGCGCTTATATCGAGAAGCGCGCAGAAGAGCTCCGAGGCGCCAACCAGGAAGCTCTCCGTTCCTTGGCAAAGGAGCGGGAAGATCTTGCCGAAGCGCAGCAGGCCTTCCTCCTCGAGAAGGCCGATGCCGAAGAGCGCCAAAGGCTTGCCACGGAGAAGCTGTCTTCGCGGGAGGGTGACTTGGTGCAGCGGAAGGTCCACCTCGACAGCCACGAAGAGGAACTTGCTGCGCGCGAGCGGGCAGTTGGCGGAGCCGTCAAGCAGGCCGAAGACGCCGCCGCAGCTGCCGAGGCCGCCAAGACTGAGCTGGAGCTGAAGGTGGTGCAGCTGGAGGCGGGCCTCAAGGCGAGCGGCGACGAGCTTGCCGCGCTCAAGCTTGAGCGTGAGAAGGACGCCAATAGCTACGCGGAGCTGCAGGCCCTTTTCGCCGAGAAGGGCAAGGAACTGGACGCCGCCAAGAACTCTAACGCCGATCTCGAAGCGAAGCTGGCGGCTCTAACGCAATCTCTGGACAGTGCCAAGGAGCGGGAGACGGCCTTGAAGGAGGAGGTCAAGGCTGGCAAGGTGCTGCTGGCGAAGGCCGCTGCCGCCCGGAAGACTTTGTCAGAGAATGTGGAGCACTGGACGGAGGGTCTGGTGGACGTCGCCGCGGACGTCGACAGGGAGCTGGCGCAATTGGGGATGGTAGATCTCGGGTACTCCTCCGACGAGAATCTCCAACCCAGCGCCAAGCTGACTATGTTCTTCAAGGGCGTGGCGACGGCGCTCCAGCGACTCCGGGAGCAGATCCCAAAGCAGCTTGCCGACGAGTCGCGCAAGATTTGCGCGGGAGCTCTCGAGAAGGTGCTGATGAAGGTGGCCTTCCGCAACCTAGGCCTCCGCCTCACCAACGTCCTCCGAAGCCTGCCGCCAGATGCTGATTTGGCGGAGCTCAAGGCCCTTGTCGCACCTATTGTGGACAGGGTGAGCGGAATCAGAAGGGTCGAGGGCGACCGCGTGGACTAGGCCATTTATCTTCTTCTTTCTTGGTCGCTATCAATCATGTTATGAAAAAATAGTCTGTTAGAGCTGGGACAAGTTATTTTGTAATATATTCTATCCTGGGTAGTAATCGCTATGTTATTTCCTTTACTTGACTCCTTCCCTTGTATGTTTTTACCCTACGCTTTTAGGGAACTTGCCGGCGCAGGCACCATTGCCGCGAGCGCTGAGTGCGGAACATTAGCAGCCTGCAGACACTGCCGCGGTTGGCAAGAAACCTCGTCGCAGAGCTAGTCGCAGCTCACTTAAGTTGTTGAGCGGACTCGAAACAACAGTAAGGGGGCGACTAGCTACGAGTTGGCGGTGCCGCGGCCGGCAAGAAACCTTGTCGCAGAGCTAGTCGCGGCTCACTTAAGTTGTTGAGCGGACTCAAAACAATAGTAAGGGCGCAACTAGCTACGAGTCGGCTCCTCCGCGCCCAGGTTATCCATACAAGGGATGGTTGTTCAAGGAAGATAACTCTATGAATTTAATTGCTATGTTATTTCCTTTACTTGACTCCTTCCTTTGTATGTTTTTACCCTACGCTTTTAGGGAACTTGCCGCCGCGGGCACGCTTGCCGTGAGTGCTGAGTGCGGAACGTCAGCAACCTGCTGGCGGTGCCGCGACCGACAAGAAACCTTGTCGCAGAGCTAGTTGCAGCTCACTTAAGTTGTTGAGCGGACTCGAAACAACAGTAAGGGCGCAACTAGCTACGAGTCGGTTCCTCCGCGCACAGGTTTTCCATACAAAGTACGGTCGTTCGAGGAAGATAACTTAAAAATTTAAAGGAAATTTGATTGCTCAGACTTTGGCAACTTATCTTTTCTGTTATTTTCTCCCGGCGAGGCAAAACCTTCTTGAACGGCGCCTGGTCCATACCGTATCTTCTCCCCTCCCCCTCCGGCAAACTTGTGCGCGAGGGAACCTCCTTTTCTTTGCGAAAAAAGAAAGAAGACAAGGTAACAGTATGGAGCCTTATGGCTCGTTATTGCTTACCGGGAGTAAGCGCTGCACAAAATGTTAGATAATACATGCAAAATTTAAAAATCATGAAATAGACAAGGTGTGCTGAGCACATAATCTTTATGCACGGGATCTGCGCCCGGCTTTGTACAAAGGATTACATGCAGCAGCGGCAAGACTTTGCACAAAAGGGTGGTTGCCGGACAGGGTCCGACAACCGCGCCTTACGGGTAAAACTTACGAAGATGCTCAATATTCCAGGAGTTGCTCACTGGGATGCCATCTTCGGTCTCCAGGTGGACAGCGCCAGGCCTGGTGACTCGCTTTACCCGGTAAGGGCCTTCCCACTTCGGTGTCAACTTGTTGGAATTCTTGGCAGACTGAACACGCCGAAGAACAAGGTCGCCTTCCTCGAAGCTTCTGGCTTTAACTTTGCGGCTATGATAGCGGCGCAAAGCTTGCTGGCAGCGAGCGGCTTGCACAGCAGCCTGAAGACGATCTTCCTCAAGGAGCAGCGCGTCATCTTGCCGCAGCTGCTCTTGCTCAAGCTCATCATAAGCGAGCACTCGAGGTGACCCGTATACGAGTTCCGTGGGGATAACTGCCTCCGCTCCATAGACTAGAGCGAAGGGTGCGGCGGGCGGCGGCGGCGAACGGTGCAAGGAGCGGGATATGCTCGGACTTCTAACTACGTTAGAAGGAGCAATATCTCGCCCAAGCAACCGTGCCACGCTCGTGCCAGCATGTTGGTCTTGAGCGCTCCGAGATCCGCCAGCTTGATCTTGGCCCGGCAAACGTATGGTACCGTGGGTACCATGACGCTGCTAGTCCCGCGCCTCCTGGGACGGGCGCGGAGCGTGTACGGACGCTGAGGTCTTGGAGTGCGCTCGGTCATTGTGGGAGCCGACCGCGCCGCCGACATGCAGCGCAGTCTTGTCCTTGGACCTGGCAGCACCACGAGCCTCCTCGTCGGCACCCGCTCTTCCGCCGGCGCCTTCTCCACCAGCCGCTCGCTCCGGCGATGGTGGGATCAGCGCAGACGGAGCAGCTGCCTCCGAAATCTTCTTCTTCGGCGGCATGTTGATGAAGATGACAAAGATTCGGCTCGTGCGAACGCCGGATCAGATTCACACAGCCTCGACGCACCCCTACCTGGCGCGCCAAAGATGTCGGCTAGCGAGAACGAGCGTGAGAATGGCCCTCCCCCCACTGTTGCGCATGGGCCTCCTTTTATATGTCAAAGGGGTCACCGACAGGTGGCAACAGAGATGGGGGTAAAAAGTTAAAAGAGGTGGTGGTTGGGTGCCACCGCTTGCTACAGTTGTATCATACCTAACCCTGACGGCAGGGGACAAAGGCATTAAATTCCTGTCTGTGTCACCTAGACGGTGCGGAAAGGGACCGTCAGGGGCGCCACCGTTTGCCACGATGGCTATCTTGTCAGCGCCTGCTTGCCACCGCATGCCCCTGGCTGCACAGCCTCCCGCCACGTACGCTAGGAGCGGTCCCAGAGCGACACGTTGGCGGGTGAGCTGGAGCGCGGGCTGCGGAGTAGTAGCTTGCTGCGGCAAGTGCCTTGCCGCGGATGTTGTCTTGTCGCGTCCGGGAGCTTGTCGCTCACCGGGTCTCGCCGGGACGCGTGGCGTGCTGCGGCGAGTTCCTCGGGATGCCTTGGTTGGTCTTCCCGGCAAGCTCCTCTTGCCGGGGTCTTGTCTCCTTCCCGGCAAGCTCCTCTTGCCGGGGTCTTTGTGCTTCAAGCGGCCTTCCCGGCAAGCTCCTCTTGCCGGGGCCTTGGATACTTTGTTCTTGAATGGCTCCAAGGGAAACACGGAGGGTCTTGGCGGTCGCCTGGCAAGCCTTGCCGCGGGGTGCTGCGACTGCCCGTGCACAATTTCGGGATACTAAGGTACCCCTACTTTAGTACACCGACAACAAGCTATTTAATCATCATCATAGTCATTACCACCAACATTAGCTATTTAATCATCATAGTCAAAGTGTAGCACACATCATCATCTTCAAACTCTCATTCTAGCTAGCTAATCACCACCAACACTAGCTAATAATAATCATCATAGTCATTACCACCAACACTAGCTATTTTATCATCATAGTAATAGTGTAGCACATCATCATCCTCAAACTCATTTCTAGCTAGCTAATCACTCCTGCTGCTCTCTCTTAGGTAAAATAACATAAAACATGCGTAGCTCTCTTCCTTGATCAAGTTGGAGCATGCAAATGAACCTGTCTCCTAATTTTGGGTAGCACATCTGTTTGCTGCCCCCTAGTACTTCTCTGCGCTCCCCCATCACATATTTGGTCCAGTCTTGCACTATTAAGCATTCATCGCTGATCTTGAATGCACTAAAGTAACATGTAGGATATCTTGGCCGTAAGCTAATAATACTCATGGTACCTTTAGTCTCGATCCCATAAGGCACAACATTCATTGGGAGTCCCTGTTGAAGAACATCGTATGGTAACATACTTAGCAATGAAGTTTAGCTTCACAAATAATGTATGGAAAAGATGCACTGAGGACAAATAGTAAAAATCTTACCATCCTTCCTAAATAGATGTGACCGTAGTTCATTACGAACACTATTGGTCGCACGTTTTCAGTACTAACATTTCTAAGTCCAGGAAGAAAATTTGTCTTGACAGTATCAAGATCCTCAAGCCATGAAACATAATGACTTAGCTCTTCGCAGTTTAGTTCAGCCCCGGGACAATAGTAGGTCCTGTCTACCAAGCGCTGGACATGTTTGCTTGCACCGAAATAAGCTTACAATACAATATCAAAGACATAAATATGGTTGAGAAACTTACATAATGGTGTAACTGGAGGCGTCTGCACATCGAACCAGATGTCGGTATTACCTTCAATATCATCTTCCGGACGAATATCAAAGGTGATAACCATATCAGGCTCAAATGCATAAGTCTTGCATAGTGCTCGCCATGTTTTGCATCCAAAATAGGTGTAGTCGTCTGAATTGTATAATTTTGCGTGGAAAATATGACCATGCTTGGTCTTCAAGTAAACTTTCTTTACCTCCATACTATGACTGAAACCTATCTTATCCAATACAAAAACTCTTGCATGGCAGGGGATACGCTAGTAGAATAGTAAAAAAAATATAAGTTGAAGCAAATGAAGCAGATGTCATGCTTAATTACGAAAAAAGACTTGTCGTTGTGACTTACTGTATCCACTTCGAAGTTCTCGTCCAGCTTGATGCTGAAGCGCCTATCATCATCTAGGAAGATTCCGTCGCACAGGCCGTGCTCGTCTTTGCAGTATTTGCAAATACCGAAATCCTTTTCGTTGTCAGACATTTCCTATGTTCATAGTTAAAACATTAATTGAAAATCGATAGAAGACAACTACCAGGATACTCAACACACAAATCCGGGGCACTCGATATTTCCTACATATTCTGGCAAAAGTCATGCCAAAATTCACGGAAAAATCCGGCATGACCTTTGCTAAAATAGGACATATCGAGCGCCTGATATTTGCCGGAACGGAAATGAATCAACACTCCGGCAAAACATAGGCCACTCGGAGGTGTAACCTGCAAACGTGACCGGCCACTTGGATATTGAGCAACACAAGATATAAATTTCAAAATATCTTATAGGACTCAAATTAGCATGCATTCAATAAGCAAAAGTAAATCATCTCATGCGTCCGTACATCATCGAATATTATCACTAATACATCCCGAATAGTGTCATACATATAACATCACTAATACAACTAAAACCCTAGCACATGACGGGTATCGGCGCGGGCGGTGGACACCCATAGAGAAGGAACCATCACGGGATCATAGCTCCAATGAGATCCCTGGAGAACCTGCCAGGTATTGGAGAACCTGTGCTCCAACGCAAACAAGTAGCGACGGACGTGCGCGTCCTCCTCACTGACACGGTGACGCACCACCTCCGCGGAGTCCTCGAGCCTCTGGACCGTCACTGGCCCACGCGACCGCCCCCAAAGAAGGTTCGGGTCAACGACAGGCTGGCTCCTCACCAACCTGCGCCCCCCGGTAGGTAGCGCCTCCTAGTACCACCCCGGCGGAGCCCAGTCCCAGACATGGCCCATCTGGTCAAGCAGGTGTCGTCCTCCGCCGACTCGATGACGAGGATGCGGGATAGTCATCGTCCACGTCGATGCGGGAAAATTGCTTTAACTAAAAAAATAGCAACAAGTTCTTACTAACTAGTTCTATTAATTCAACTAGTTCTTACTAAAAATAAACTTACTATAAATAAAAATATTCTAGTACCTAATTAGTACCTAGTTCTTACTAACTAATTAGTACCTAGGAACTACTGCCCTAATTACCATCTAATTTGATGAACCTATAGGGGTGGAAAGTGGTAGCGGATATTCCAATTATCCAACTATAAAGTGAAATAAATGGTCAAATTTTACTCGTTTTATGATTCATCTTAGAAATTTGATTCGTTTCCACCCTTACATGAACCCTAACTCATTTGAGCCGCATTCGCATCCGATTCGTTTCCACCCTTACATGAACCCTAACTAATTTGATGGAGGTAGAAACACTAGGAAGAGGTAGGGGAGAGGGAGGAGCAGGCGTGCTCACCTCGGGTGCCTGCGACGAGGGAGGGGCAGGCGGCGTCGAGGTCGTGGTCGGGGCTCCGGGGCGGCGTTGAGGTCGGGGGCGGGGGCGGCGTCCGGGGCGGCATTGAGGTCGGGGTCGGGGGCGGCGTCTGGGGAGGCGTTGAGGTCGGGGGCGGGGGCAGCGTTAAGGCCGGGGGCGGGGGCGGCGTTGAATCTGGAGTCGAGGGCGGCATAGAGGGTGTGCGGAGAGCGCGCGGCGGCCGACGGGCGACGGCGGTGGCGAGAGTGGAGTTGGATTTGGGGGATGAAGTGGCCGTGGGGAAGGACGAACCCCGTGGTTAAGTCAGAAGTACCAGTAGCGCGTTCCAGAAAGGGCGCTACTGCTACGTTAGCTACAGCGCGTTCTGGAATACACGCTACTGCTACACCATTCTCTTTTTTCCCTTTTTCATTTAGTTTTCTTCACATTTTATTTTTTTCCTTTCACCTTATTCTATTTGTTTTATTTTCAATTACCTTTCTATTTGCTTTCCATTTAATTTTTTATCCTTTAGCAGTAGCGAGTTTAGACTAAAATGCACTGCTACAAAGAAAGTAGCGGTAGCGCGGTTCGTTATACGTCGCTACTACTATGTGTAGCCTATCGGCTAAGCCGTGGGAATTTTAGTAGTAACGTGTTTAGAACAAGATGCGCTACTGCTAGAACTTTATCTGCAGCGTAGTTTGCGTAGGCGCACTACTGCTACTTAGCACCAGCGTGCTTTTTTGACCCTCGCTACTGCTAAAGTTCTGTGTATAAGGTTTTCCCTAGTAGTGACCATGTGTTTCTTCAACAGGCGGTTAATTAAGAGCATGTATTTCTTCAATAGGAGGTAAATTCTTAACATCTTCAGCTTTTATACCTTTTTCTTTCATAGATTTCTTTGCCTCTTGCATATCTTCAGGACTGAGAAATAGAACATCCCTTTTCTTTGGAGTTGGCTTAGGAGTTGGTTCAGGGAGTGTCCAATTATTTTAATTAGTCAACATATTATTCAATAGAATTTCAGCTTCATCGACACTTCTTTCCCTGAAAACAGAACCAGCACAACTATCCAGGTGGTCTCTGGAAGCTTTGGTTAGTCCATTATAAAAGATATCAAGTATTTCATTTTTCTTGAGAGGATGATCACACAAAGCATTAAGTAATTGGAGAAGCCTCCCCCAAGCTTGTGGGAGACTCTCTTCTTCAATTTGCACAAAATTATATATATCCCTTAAAGCAACTTGTTTCTTATGAGTAGGGAAATATTTAGCAGAGAAGTAATAAATCATATCCTGGGGACTATGCACACAACCAAGATCAAGAGAATTAAACCATATCTTAGCATCACCCTTTAATGAGAACGGAAATATTTTAAGGATATAATAGTAGCGAGTTTTCTCATCATTAGTGAACATGGTGGCTATATCATTTAATTTAGTAAGATGTGCCACAACAGTTTCAGATTCATAGCCATAGAAGGGATCAGATTCAACCAAAGTAATTATATTAGGGTCAACAGAGAATTCATAATCCTTATTAGTAACAAAGATAGGTGAAGTAGCATAAGCAGGATCATATTTCATTCTAGCATTCAGAGTTTTTTGTTTCAGCTTAGCTAATAATTTCTTAAGATCACTTCTATCATTGCAAGCAAGAAAGTCTCTAGCAGTTTCTTCATCCATAACATAGCCCTCGGGCAGAACAGGCAATTCATATCTAGGGGGAGAATCATCATCATCACTTTCATCAATATTATTAGTTTCAATAATTTCATTCTCTCTAGCCCTAGCAAGTTGTTCATCAAGAAATTCACCAAGTGGCACAGTAGTATCAAGCATAGAAGTAGTTTCATCATAAGTATCATGCATAGTAGAAGTGGCATCATCAATAACATGCGACATATCAGAATTTATAGCAGAAGCAGGTTTAGGTGTCGCAAGCTTACTAAAAACAGAAGGTGAATCAAGTGCAGAGCTAGATGGCAGTTCCTTACCTCCCCTCGTAGTTGAGGGATAAATTTTAGTTTTCTCGTCTTTCAAGTTCTTCATAGTGACCAGCAGATATAAATCCCAAGTGACTCAAAGAATAGAGCTATGCTCCCCAGCAATGGCGCCAGAAAATAGTCTTGATAACCCAGAAGTATAGGGGATCGCAACAGTTTTTGAGGGTAGAGTATTCAACTCAAATTTATTGATTCGACACAAGGGGAGCCAAAGAATATTCTCAAGTATTAGCAGTTGAGTTGTCAATTCAACCACACTTGGATAACTTAATATCTGCAGCAAAGTATTTAGTAGCAAAGTAGTATGGAAGTAACGGTAACGGTAGCAAAAGTAATATTTTTGGGTTTTGTAGTGATTGTAACAGTAGCAATGGAAAATTAAATAAGTGAAGAACAGTATGTGAAAAGCTCGTAGGCATTGGATCGGTGATGGAGAATTATGCCGGATGCGGTTCATCATGTAACAGTCATAACATAGGGTGACACAGAACTAGCTCCAATTCATCAATGTAATGTAGGCATGTATTCCGAATATAGTCATACGTGCTTATGGAAAAGAACTTGCATGACATCTTTTGTCCTACCCTCCCATGGCAGCAGGGTCCTAATGGAAACTAAGGGATATTAAGGCCTCCTTTTAATAGAGTACCGGACCAAAGCATTAACACATAGTGAATACATGAACTCCTCAAACTATGGTCATCACCGGGAGTGGTCCCGATTATTGTCACTTCAGGGGCCAAATCATAACACATAGTAGGTGACTATAGACTTGCAAGATAGGATCAAGAACTGACATATATTCATGAAAACAGAATAGGTTCAGATCTGAAATCATGGCACTCGGGCCCTAGTGACAAGCATTAAGCATAGCAAAGTCATAGCAACATCAATCTCAGAACATAATGGATACTAGGGATCAAACCCTAACAAAACTAACTCGATTACATGATAAATCTCATCCAACCCATCACCGTCCAGCAAGACTACGATAGAATTACTCACGCACGATGGTGAGCATCATGAAATTGGTGATGGCGGATGGTTGATGATGACGATGGCGACGGATTCCCCTCTCCGGAGCCCCGAACGGACTCCAGATCAGCCCTCCCGAGAGAGTTTAGGGCCCCCTGGCCTTGATTCTTCCGCCGGTATTTTTTGTTGTTTCCAAAAATAATCTCCGCGAAGTTTCAGGTCATTCCGAGAACTTTTGTTTCTGCACAAAGATAACACCATGGCAATTCTGCTGAAAACAACATCAGTCTGGGTTAGTTCCATTCAAATCATGCAAGTTAGAGTCCAAAACAAGGGCAAAAGTGTTTGGAAAAGTAGATACGATGGAGACGTATCACACATCACTATAAGCCTTGCAAGCAATGTGACTAATGAGTTAGTTACGTGATGATGCATTACGGAATGAGTAAAGAGACTTGCCGGTAACAAGATTGAACTAGGTATTGAGATACCGACAATCGAATCTTGGGCAAGTAACATACCAATGACAAAGGGAACAACGTATGTTGTTATGCGGTTTGACTGATAAAGATCGATCTTCGTAGAATATGTGGGAGCCAATATGAGCATCCAGGTTCCGCTATTGGTTATTGACGGAGACTTGTCTCGGTCATGTCTACATAGTTCTCGAACCCATAGGGTCCTCACGCTTAACGTCTGGTGACGATCGGTATTATGAGTTTATGTGTTTTGATGTACCGAAGATAGTTCAGAGTCCCAAATGTGATCACGGACATGACTAGGAGTCTCGAAATGGTCGAGACATAAAGATTGATATATTGGATGACTATATTCGGACACCAGATGAGTTCCGGGGGTCACCGAATAATTATCGGAGTGTTGGGGGGTTATCGGAAACCCCAGGGGAACTAATGGGCCTACATGGGCCTTGTGTGTGAGAGAGGAGGGGGCCTTAGGGCTGCCCCCTCCCTAAGGAGTCCGAATTGGATAAGGAGGGGGCGGCTCCCCCTCTTTCCCTCCCTCTCTCCGTCTCCTTCCTTCCCCCTTCCTCCTCCTAGTTGGACTAGGAAAGGGGGAGTCCCACTCCTACTAGGAGGAGGACTCCTCCCCTCCTTGGCGCACCCTAGGGCCAGCCGGCCTCCCCCTTACTCCTTTATATACGGGGGCAGGGGGCACCCTAGAACACAACAACATACATTGTCTTAGCCGTGTGCGGTGCCCCCCTCTACCATAATCCACCTCGGTCATATCGTTGCAGTGCTTAGGCGAAGGCCTGTGCCGGTAGCTTCATCATCACCATCATCACGCCGTTGTGCTGACAAAGCTATCCCTCGACACTCAGTTGGATCAAGATTTCATGGGACGTCACCGAGCCGAACGTGTGCAGATCGCGTAGGTGCCGTACTTTCGGTATAAGGATTGGTCGGATCATGAAGACGTACGACTACATCAATCGCGTTGTCATAACGCTTCCACTTACGGTCTACGAGGCTACGTGGACTACACTCTCCCCTCTCGTTGCTATGCATCACCATGATCTTGCGTGTGCGTAGGAATTTTTTTGCAATTACTGTGTTCCCCAATAGTGGTATCTGAGCCAGGTTTATAACACAAGTGAGTTGTGGGCGATAATAGTCATACTGCTTACCAGCATGTCATACTTTGATTCAGCGATATTGTTGGATGAAGCGGCCCGGACCGACATTACGCGTACGCTTACGCGAGACTGGTTCTATCGACGTGCTTCGCACACAGGTGGCTGGCGGGTGTCAGTTTCTCCAACTTTAGTTGAATCGAGTGTGGCTACGCCCGGTCCTTGTTGAAGGTTAAAATAGCACATACTTGATGAAAAATCGTTGTGGTTTTGATGCGTAGGTAAGAACGGTTCTTGCTCAGCCCATAGCAGCCATGTAAAACTTGCAACAACAAAGTAGAGGACGTCTAACTTGTTTTTGCAGGGCATGTTGTGATGTGATATGGTCAAGACATGATGAGATATAAATTGTTATATGAGATGATCATGTTTTGTTAAAGTTATCGGCAACTGGCAGGAGCCTTATGGTTGTCTCTTCATTGTATAAGATGCAAGCGCCATATAATTGCTTTACTTTATCGCTATGAGATAGCAATAGTTGCAAAAGAAATAGTTGGCGAGACAACCATGTGATGACACATTGATAGAGATCAAGATGATGGAGATCATGGTGTCATGCCGGTGATGATGGAGATCATGACGGTACTTTGGAGATGGAGATCAAAGGCACAAGATGATGATGGCCATATCATGTCACATATTTTGATTGCATGTGATGTTTATCTTTTATGCATCTTATTTTGCTTAGTACGACCCACAAGTATAGGGGATCACAACAGTTTTCGAGGATAGAGTATTCAACCCAAATTTAATTATTCGACACAAGGGGAGCCAAAGAATATTCTCAAGTATTAGCAGTTGAGTTATCAATTCAACCACACCTGGATAACTTATTATATGTAGCAAAGTATTTAGTAGCAAAGTAGTATGATAGTAACGGTAACAGTAGCAAAAGTAATATTTTTGGGTTTTGTACTGATTGTAATAGTAGCAACAGAAAAGTAAATAAGCGGAGTACAATATAGGAAAAGCTCGTAGGCATTGGATCGGTGATGGAGAATTATGCCGGATGCGGTTCGTCAGGTAACAATCATAACATAGGGTGACACAGAACTAGCTCCAATTCATCAATGTAATGTAGGCATGTATTCCGAATATAGTCACACATGCTTATGGAAAAGAACTTGCATGGCATCTTTTGTCCTACCCTCCCGTGGCAGCGGGGTCCTATTGGAAACTAAGGGATATTAAGGCCTCCTTTTAATAGAGTACTAGACCAAAGCATTAACACATAGTGAATACATGAACTCCTCAAACTACGGTCATCACCGGGAGTGGTCCCGATTATTGTCACTTCGGGGTTGCCGGATCATAACACATAGTAGGTGACTATAGACTTGCAAGATAGGATCAAGAACTCACATATATTCATGGAAACATAATAGGTTCAGATATGAAATCATGGCACTCGGGCCCTAGTGACAAGCATTAAGCATAGCAAAGTCATAGCAACATCAATCTCAGAACATAGTGGATACTAGGGGTCAAACCCTAACAAAACTAACTCAATTACATGATAAATCTCATCCAACCCATCACCGTCCAGCAAGCCTATGATGGAACAACTCACGCACGGCGGTGAGCATCGTGAAATTGGTGATGGAGGATGGTTGATGATGACGCGCGACGGATTCCCCTCTCCGGAGCCCCGAACGGACTCCAGATCAGCCCTCCCGAGAGAGTTTAGGGCTTGGCAGTGGCTCCGTATCATAAAACGCGATGAATCTTTCTCTCTGATTTTTTTCTCCCCGAACACGAATATATGGAGTTGGAGTTGAGGTCGGTGGAGCTCCAGGGGGCCCACGAGGCAGGGGGCGCACCCAGGGGGGCTGCCGCGCCCCCACCCTCGTGGAAAGGGTGTGGGCCCCCCGGCCTTGATTCTTTTGCCAGTATTTTTTATTATTTCCAAAAATAATCTCCGTGAAGTTTCAGGTCATTCCGAGAACTTTTGTTTCTGCACAAAGATAACACCATGGCAATTCTGCTGAAAACAACGCCAATCCGGTTTAGTTCCATTCAAATCATGCAAGTTAGAGTCCAAAACAAGGGCAAAAGTGTTTGGAAAAGTAGATACAACGAAGGCATATCAACTCCCCCAAGCTTAAACCTTTGCTTGTCCTCAAGCAATTCAGTTGATAAACTGAAAGTGATAAAGAAAAACTTTTACAAACTCTGTTTGCTCTTGTTGTTGTAAATATGTAAAGCCAGCATTCAAGTTTTCAGCAAAGATCATGAACTAACCACATTCAAAATAACACTTAGGTCTCGTGTTTACTCATATCAATGGTATAATCACCTAGCGAGCAATAATAATAAATCTCGGATGACAGCACTTTCTCAAAAGAATCATGATATGATATAACAAGATGGTATCTCGCTAGCCTTTTCTGAGACCGCAAAACTTAAATGCAGAGCACCTTTAAAGATCAAGGACTGACTAGACACAGTAATTCATGGTAAAAGGGATCCAATCATAGTCATACCCAATATAAATTAATAGTAATGGATGCAAATGACAGCGGTGCTTTTTAATGAGAGGGTGATGACTCAACATAAAAGTAAATAGATAGGCCTGTCGCAGAGGGAAGCAGGGATTTGTAGAGGTGCCATAGCTCGATTTTGAAATAGAGATAAATAATATTTTGAGCGGCATACTTTCATTGTCAACATAACAACCAAGAGATGGCGATATCTTCCATGCTACACACATTATAGGCGGTTCCCAAACAGACTGGTAAAGTTTATACTCCCCCTCCACCAACAAGCATCAATCCATGGCTTGCTCGAAACAACGAGTGCCTCCAACTAACAAGAGTCCCGAGGGAGTTTTGTTTGCAATTATTTTGATTTGGTTTGCATAAAGCATGGGACTGGGCATCCCGGTGACCAGCCATTTTCTCTTGAGTGAGGAGCGGAGTCCACTCCTCTTGAGAATAACCCGCCTAACATGGAAGATACGGACAGCCCTAGTTGATACATGAGCTATTCGAGCATACAAAACATAATTTTATTTGAAGGTTTAGAGTTTGGCACATACAAATTTACTTGGAACGGCAGGTAGATGCTACCTCTTAAGCACTGCGTTGTATTTCCCCGAAGAGGAAAGGATGATGCAGCAAAGTAGCGTAAGTATTTCCCTCAGTTTTTGAGAACCAAGGTATCAATCCTGTAGGATGCTACGCGCGAGTCCCTCGTACCTACACAAAGCAAATAACTCCTCACAACCAACGCGAATAGGGGTTGTCAATCCCTTCACGGTCACTTACGAGAGTGAGATCTGATAGAGATGATAGATAATATTTTTGGTATTTTTGTTATAAAGATGCAAAGTAAAATAAAAGGCAAAGTAAAAAAGCAAAGCAATAATAAAGTGATGGAAGATTAATATGATGAAGATAGACCCGGGGGCAATAGATTTCACTAGTGGCTTCTCTCAAGAGCGTAAGTATTTCTACGGTGGGTGAACAAATTACTGTTGAGCAATTAACAGAATTGAGCATAGTTATGAGAGTATCTAGGTATGATCATGTATATAGGCATCACGTCCAAGATAAGTAGACCGACTCCTGCCTGCATCTACTACTATTACTCCACTCATCGACCGCTATCCAGCATGCATCTAGAGTATTAAGTTCAAGAAAACAGAGTAACGCCTTAAACAAGATGACATGATGTAGAGGGATAAATTCATGCAATATGATAAAAACCCAATCTTGTTATCCTCGATGACAACAATACAATACGTGCCTTGCTGCTCCTACTGTCACTGGGAAAGGACACCGCAAGATTGAACCCAAAGCTAAGCACTTCTCCCATTGCAAGAAAAACCAATCTAGTAGGCCAAACCAAACTGATAATTCGAAGAGACTTGCAAAGATAACCAATCATACATAAAAGAATTCAGAGAAGATTCAAATATTGTTCATAGATAATCTTGATCATAAACCCACAATTCATCGGTCTCAACAAACACACCGCAAAAAGAAGATTACATCGAATAAATCTCCACGAGAGAGGGGGAGAACATTGTATTGAGATCCAAAAAGAGAGAAGAAGCCATCTAGCTACTAACTATGGACCCGAAGGTCTAAGGTAAACTACTCACACTTCATCGGAGGGGCTATGATGATGTAGAAGCCCTCCGTGGTGGATGCCCTCTCCAGCGGAGCTCCGGAACAGGCCCCAAGATGGGATCTCGTGGGTACAGAAGGTTGTGGCGGTGGAATTAGGTTTTTGGCTCCGTATATGATCGTTTGGGGGTACATAGGTATATATAGGAGGAAGAAGTACGTCGGTGGAGCAAGGTGGGGCCCATGAGGGTAGAGGGCGCGCCTTGGGGGGTAGGGCGCGCCCCCTACCTCGTGCCCACCTCCTGGCTTTCTTGACATTAGGTCCAAGACTCCTGGATCATATTCGGTGAGAAAATCACGTTCCCGAAGGTTTTATTCCGTTTGGACTCCGTTTGATATTCGGTTTCTTGGAAACTCTGAAATAGGCAAAAAACAACAATTCTGGGCTGGGCCTCCGGTTAATAGGTTAGTCCCAAAAGTAATATAAAAGTGGAAAATAAAGCCCAATATGGTCCAATACAGTAGATAATATAGCATGGAGCAATCAAAAATTATAGATACGTTGGAGACGTATCAGGCTTCCCCAAGCTTAATTCCTTCTCGTCCTCGAGTAGGTAAATGATAAAAACAGAATTTTTGATGTGGAGTGCTACTTGGCATAATTTCAGTGTAATTCTTCTTAATTGTGGTATGAATATTCATATCCGAAAGATTCAAGACAAAAGTTCATATTGACATAAAAATAATAATATTTCAAGCATACTAACAAAGCAATCATGTCTTCTCAAAATAACATGGCCAAAGAAAGTTATCCCTACAAAATCATATAGTCTGGCTATGCTCTATCTTCACCACACAAAGTATTTAAATCATGCACAACCCCGATGATAAGCCAAGCAATTGTTTCATACTTTTCACATTGTCAAAACTTTTTCAATCTTCACACAATACATGAGCGTGAGCCATGGATATAGCACTATATGTGGAATAGAATGGTGGTTGTGGAGAAGACAAAAAGAGGGGAAGATAGTCTCACATCAACTAGGCATATCAACGGGCTATGGAGATGCCCATCAATAGATATCAATGTGAGTGAGTAGGGATTGCCATGCAACGGATGCACTAGAGCTATAAGTATATGAAAGCTCAACAAAAGAAACTAAGTGGGTGTGCATCCAACTCGCTTGCTCACGAAGACCTAGGGCATTTTGAGGAAGCCCATCATTGGAATATACAAGCCAAGTTCTATAATGAAAAATTCCCACTAGTATATGGAAGTGAAAAAATGAGAGACTCTCTATCATGAAGATCATGGTGCTACTTTGAAGCACAAGTGTAGTAAAAGGATAGTAACATTGTCCCTTCTCTCTTTTTCTCTCATATTTTTTTTATTTTATTTGGGACTTTTCTCTCTTTTTTATGGCCTCTTTTTTTCGTCCGGAGTCTCATCCCGACTTGTGGGGGAATCATAGTCTCCATCATCCTTTTCCTCACTTGGGACAATGCTCTAAAAATAATGATCATCACACTTTTATTTTCTTACAACTCAACAATTACAACTCGATACTTAGAACAAAATATGACTCTATATGAATGCCTCCGGCGGTGTACCGGGACATGCAATGAATCAAGAGTGACATGTATGAAAGAATTATGAACGGTGGCTTTGCCACAAATACGATGTCAACTACATGATCATGCTAGCAATATGACAATGATGGAGCGTGTCATAATAAATGGAACGGTGGAAAGTTGCATAGCAATATATCTCGGAATGGCTATGGAAATGCCATAATAGGTAGGTATGGTGGCTGTTTTGAGGAAGGTATATGGTGGGTGTATGATACCGGCGAAAAGTGCGCGGTATTAGAGAGGCGAGCAATGGTGGAAGGAAGAAAAGTGCGTATAATCCATAGACTCAACATTAGTCATGAAGAACTCATATACTTATTGCAAAAATCTACAAGTTATCAAAGCAAAGTATTACGCGCATGCTCCTAGGGGTATAGATTGGTAGGAAAAGAATATCGCTCATCCCCGACCGCCACTCATAAGGAAGACAATCAATAAATAAATCATTCTCTGACTTCATCACATAACGGTTCACCATACGTGCATGCTACGGGAATCACAGACTTTAACACATGTATTTCTCAAATTCACAACTACTCAACTAGCATGACTCTAATATCACCATCTTCATATCTCAAAACAATTATCAAGCATCAAACTTTTCTTAGTATGCAACACACTCAAAAGAAAGTTTTACAAATCCCGAATACCAAGCATATTAATATTTTTTAAGCAAATTACCATGCTATTTAAGACTCTCAAAATAATCTAATTGAAGCATGAGAGATCAATAGTTTCTATAAAACAAATCCACCACCGTGCTCTAAAAGATATAAGTGAAGCACTAGAGCAAAACTATATAGCTCAAAAGATATAAGTGAAGCACATAGAGTATTCTAACAAATTCCAAATCATGTATGGCTCTCTCAAAATGTGTGTACAGCAAGGATGAATGTGGTAAACTAAAAAGCAAAGACTCAAATCATACAAGACGCTCCAAGCAAAACACATATCATGTGGTGAATAAAAATATAGCTCCAAGTAAAGTTACCGATGGAAGTAGACGAAAGAGGGGATGCCTTCCGGGGCATCCCCAAGCTTTGACTTTTTGGTGTCCTTAGATTATATTTGGGGTGCCATGGGCATCCCCAAGCTTAGGCTCTTGCCACTCCTTGTTCCATAATCCATCAAAAGATTTCACCCAAAACTTGAAAACTTCACAACACAAAACTCAACAGAAATCTCGTGAACTTCGTTAGCGAAAGAAAACAAAAGACCACTTCAAGGTACTGTAATGAACTCATTCTTTATTTATATTGGTGTTAAACCTACTGTATTCCAACTTGTATATGGTTTATAATCTATTTTACTAGCCATAGATTCATCAAAATAAGCAAACAACACACGAAAAACAGAATCTGTCAAAAACAGAACAGTCTGTAGTAATCTGTAACTAACGCAAACTTCTGGAACTCCAAACATTCAGCCAAAATAGGAAGACCTAGGCAATTTGTTTATTGATCAGAAGAAATTGGAATCACTATTTTATCATGTCCTGGTAATTTTTAACAATTGTTTTCGTGAACAGAAAGTTTCTGGAAATTACAGCAAGATCAAATAAGTATCATCCAAGAAGATCCTATAGTTTTAACTTGGCACAAACACTAATTAAAACATAAAAACACATCTAACCAGAGGCTAGATCACAGATTTATTCCTAAACATAAGCAAAAGCAAAAAAACTAAAAATAAAATTGGGTTGCCTCCCAACAAGCGCTATCGTTTGACGCCCCTAGCTAGGCATAAAAGCAAGGATAGATCTAGGTATTGCCATCTTTGGTAGGCAATTCTTCAATGAGGAATCTACATTCCTTAGTAATTTCTTTCTTTCTAGTTATTATCAAACTTTTAGGCACAAGATCAAAAAATTCATTCGTAGCAAATGGTTCCTTAATGATAGCAAAAAGATTGGGATGAATACTTATAGATTTAAGATCCGCAGTTTCCTTACTAGAGGATTCACCCTTATTTTTAGGAACATACATAAGCTTAGCAACTTTATTAGAAGGACTTGGAGTATTCTTTACGGAAGAAAAAGCGGTTCCCAAGTTGGTAATGATACCCTCAAGTTTATCAATTCTAGTGGAATCTTGATTTATTCTTTCATTAACTACGGGTTCCTTCTCCTTAATATTTTTCAAAGTTACTCCTACCTTAGATCCATATTGGGTAATTTGATTGTGGATATTTTTATCTACATTTTCAATTAATTCAATGGTAGAAACTTTATTTTCAATAATTTCAAGTCTTTGCATTACATGCTCCAAAGTTAACATAGTTCCATTAACCAAAAGAGGTGGTGAGCCAAATAAATCTATCATAGCATTATAAGAGTCAAAAGTGTGGCTACCCAAGAAATTCCCTCCGGTAATGGTATCAAGGATATATCTATACCAAGGATTAGCACCTACATAAAAATTGCGGAGAAGAACAGAAGTAGATTGCTTCCTGGTAGATCTATTTTGAGCATTGCAAATTCTATACCAACCGTCTTTTAGATTTTCTCCCTCCCTTTGCTTAAAATTTAGAACTTCATTCTCAGGAGACAATGGAGAAGATATAAGATTAGCCATAACGACAAGAAAGAGAGAAAAAGGCAAACGAAAAAGAGAGGGCGAATAAAACGGCAAGGGTGAAGTGGGGGAGAGGAAAACGAGAGGCAAATGGCAAATAATGTAGTGCGAGAGATAAGGGATTGTGATGGGTACTTGGTATGTTGACTTTTGCGTAGACTCCCCGGCAACGGCGCCCGAAATGGCTCGTTGTCGGGAGTCAAATCTTGAATTGACTTCGCGCCTACCCTCCTCGGCAACGGCGCCAGAAATTCTTCTTGCTACCTCTTGAGCACTGCGTTGGATTTCCCCGAAGAGGAAAGGATGATGCAGCAAAGTAGCATAAGTATTTCCCTCAGTTTTTTAGAACCAAGGTATCAATCCAGTAGGAGGCTATGCGCGAGTCCCTCGTACCTACACAAAGCAAACAACTCCTCGCAATCAACGCGAATAGGGGTTGTCAATCCCTTCATGGTCACTTACGAGAGTGAGATCTGATAGAGATGATAGATAATATTTTTGGTATTTTTGTTATAAAGACGCAAAGTAAAATAAAAGGCAAAGTAAAAAGCAAAGCAATAATAAAGTGATGGAAGATTAATATGATGAAGATAGACCCGGGGGCCATAGATTTCACTAGTGGCTTCTCTCAAGAGCATAAGTATTTCTAAGGTGGGTGAACAAATTACTGTTGAGCAATTGACATAATTGAGCATAGTTATGAGAGTATCTAGGTATGATCTTGTATATAGGCATCACGTCCGAGATAAGTAGACCGACTCCTGCCTGCATCTATTACTATTACTCCACTCATCGACCGCTATCCAGCATGCATCTAGAGTATTAAGTTCAAGAAAACAGAGTAACACCTTAAGCAAGATGACATGATGTAGAGGGATAAATTCATGCAATATGATAAAAAAACCCATCTTGTTATCCTCGATGACAACAATACAATACGTGCCTTGCTGCCCATACTGTCACTCGGAAAGGACACCGCAAGATTGAACCCAAAGCTAAGCACTTCTCCCATTGCAAGAAAAACCAATCTAGTAGGCCAAACCAAACTGATAATTCGAAGAGACTTGCAAAGATAACCAATCATACATAAAAGAATTCAGAGAAGATTCAAATATTGTTCATAGATAATATTGATCATAAACCCACAATTCATCGGTCTCAACAAACACACCGCAAAAGAAGATTACATCAAATATATCTCCACGAGAGAGGGCGAGAACATTGTATTAAGATCCAAAAAGAGAGAAGAAGCCATCTAGCTACTAACTATGGACCCGAAGGTCTGAGGTAAACTACTCACACTTCATCAGAGGGGCTATGATGATGTAGAAGCCCTCCGTGGTGGATGCCCTCTCCGGCGGAGCTCCGGAACAGGCCCCAAGATGGGATCTCATGGGTACAGAAGGTTGCGGCGGTGGAATTAGGTTTTTGGCTCGGTATCTGATCGTTTGGGGGTATGTAGGTATATATAGGAGGAAGAAGTACGTCGGTGGAGCAAGGTGGGGCCCACAAGGGCGGAGGGCGCGCTTGGGGGGTAGGGCCTACCCCATACCTCGTGCCCACCTCCTAGTTTTCTTGACGTAGGGTCCACCTGGATCATATTCGGTGAGAAAATCACATTCCCAAAGTTTCATTCCGTTTGGACTCCGTTTGATATTCCGTTTCTTCGAAACTCTGAAATAGGCAAAAAACAGCAATTCTGGGCTGGGCCTCCGGTTAACAGGTTAGTCCCAAAAGTAATATAAAAGTGGAAAATAAAGCCCAATATGTTCCAAAACAGTAGATAATATAGCATGGAGCAATCAAAAATTATAGATACGTTGGAGACGTATCAGTAGATACCGCATATAGGAAGGTATAGTGGACTCATGTGGAATAACTTTGGGGTTTAAGGGATTGGATGCACAAGCAGTATTCCCGCTTAGTACAAGTGAAGGCTAGCAAAAGACTGGGAAGTGACCAACTAGAGAGCAACAATAGTCATGAACATGCATTAAAATTAATGAACATTGAGTGCAAGCATGAGTAGGATATAATCCACCATGAACATAAATATCGTGAAGGCTATGTTGATTTGTTTCAACTACATGCGTGAACATGTGCCAAGTCAATTCACTTAAATCATTCAAAGGAGGATACCACCCCATCATACCACATCACAACCATTTTAATAGCATGTTGGCACGCAAGGTAAACCATTATAAGCTCCTAGCCAATTAAGCATGGCATAAGTAACTATACTCTCTAATTGTCAATGCGAACATGTTTATTCATAATAGGCTGAATCAGGAACGATGAACTAATCATATTTACAAAAACAAGAGAGGTCGAGTTCATACCAGCTTCTCTCATCTCAATCAATCCATCATATGTCGTCATAATTGCCTTTCACTTGCACGACCGAACGATGTGAATAATAATAATAATAGTGCACGTGCATTGGACTAAGCTGGAATCTGCAGGCATTCAATAAACAGGAGAAGACAAGGCAAATAGGCCTCTTGGTTAAATCAACAATAGTGCATATAAGAGCCACTTCAACAATTTTATCATGGTCTTCTCCTATGGACCCCCAAAGAAAAGAAAAGAAATAAAACTATGTACACGGGAAGCTCCCAACAAGGAAAAGAAGAACGAGAAATATTTTTGGATTTTCTTTTAATTATTACTACTACAGCAAGAAAGGTAAACTAGCTAAAAGCTACAACTAATTTTTTAGGTTTTCTTAAGATTTTTCAAACACACAAAAAGAAATCGAGAAAAATAAACTCGCATGGATATTACAGTGAAAAAGTATGAGCACCGACAACTAGCAATGAGTGTGTGAACATAAATGTAATGTCGGTGAGAGATACGTACTCCCCCAAGCTTAGGCTTTTGGCCTAAGTTGGTCTATTGCCACGGCTGGCTTGGCAGATATCAAAAGCTGTAGCTGGAGTTGTACTGAGGAGAAGCCTCGGATTGCCACAGGTTGGCAATCACCTCCGGATCCCACTGACAATCAGGCTGTCGTGGAGGATCAAATTGTGGTTCTGGCTCTGGCTCTGTAGCTGATGTAGGGTTCCGGTAGGCGTGGATGGCCGCCAGCGGAACGAGATACTAGCTGTTCGCGTTGGTCGCGGAGGAAGTCAGTGAGGCTTGCATTCTCAGCCAACTCATAAAAATCATCATAAATCCCGGCTTCTCTCAAGAAATCATCGCAAGGCCATTCACACAGCCGAACCTCCGCGGTGCGAGGTAGATTATATTTGGGCCTCTCTTCTTCTTCACTTTGCTTATCCTTTGAGCTTCGGCTCAAAGAGCCCCTCAGAAATCTCTTCATCATTTTCTGAAAATTTCTGAAATTTTAGTAACTTCAAATAAAAGTGAACCAAGCTCAACAAAATTGATAGCAACTACTCCCACAAGTGCCTAGAGACTATATCATGCATTAGAACTACTTGGAACCATATAAATTTGACATGCAAGCTCAAGAACATGGTTACCTAGGCAGCACAAATTTGCAATGAATAAAGCACTAGAACAAAAACTAATTGGACCATTGGAGGAGTCACATACCAAGGAACAATCCCCCAAAGCAGTTTTGTGAGAGGTGCTTTGAGCAAGGAGATCGAAAATCGCAGCAAAATGAGCTAGAACTCGTGCTTGAGCTGGTTGGTGATTTTTTGGGAGGAAGGAGTGTGTGGGTGCAGGAATAAGGGGAGGGGAGCCATCGTGGGCCCACGGGGCAGGGGGGCATGTCCTAGACCCTCGAGGCCAGGTGCTTGCTCCCCCTACTGTGTTCTCAGTGCCAGATATTCTCAAATATTTCAAAAAAAAATCATATTTCAATTTTGGGGCATTTGGAGAACTTTTATTTTTGGGGTATTTTTTTATTGCACGGATAATTCAGAAAACTGACAGAATATACTATTTTTACTTTATTTCAACTAAATAACAGAAAGTAAAAGGAGGGTACAGAAGGTTGGGCTTTCTAACTTCATCCATCTCATGCTCATCAAAAGGAATCCACTAACAAGGTTGATCAGGTCTTGTTAACAAACTCATTTCAAATAACATGAAACCGGAGAATTTCGAATAACACTATGTTACCTGAACGGGGGTATGCACATCCCCAATAATAAGAATATCATATTTCTTCTTGACAGTGGGTAGAGGAAATTCAAAACCTCCAAAAATAATCGATGGAGTTTTTCCAATAGAGTTGATACTATGAACTTGAGGTTTTTTCCTCAGGAAGTGTACCGTATGCTCATTGCCATTAACATGAAAAGTGACATTGCTTTTGTTGCAATCAATAACAGCCCCTGCAGTATGCAAAAAGGGTCTTCCATGAATAATAGACATACTATCGTCCTCGGGAATATCAAGAATAACAAAGTCCGTTAAAATAGTAACGTTTGCAACCACAACAGGCACATCCTCACAAATACCGACATGTATAGCAGTTGATTTATCGGCCATTTGCAAAGATATTTCAGTAGGTGTCAACTTGTTCAAATCAACTCTACGATATAAAGAGAGAGGCATAACACTAACACCGGCTCCAAGATCACATAAAGCAGTTTTAACATAGTTACTTTATATGAAGCATGGTATAGTTGGTACTCCTGGATCTCCTAGTTTCTTAGGTATTCCACCCTTAAAAGTATAATTAGCAAGCATGGTGGAAATTTCAGCTTTCGATATCTTTCTTTTATTTGTAACAATTTCTTTCATGTACTTAGCATAAGGATTCATTTTGAGCATATCAGTCAAACGCATACGCAAAAATATAGGTCTAATCATTTCAGCAAAGCGCTCAAAATCCTCATCATCCTTTTTCTTGGATGGTTTGGGAGGAAAAGGCATGGGTTTCTGAACCCATGGTTCTCTTTCCTTACCGTGCTTCCTAGCAACAAAGTCTCTCTTATCATAACATTGATTCTTTGATTGTGGGTTATCAAGATCAACAACAGGTTCAGTTTCTACATCATTATCATTGCTAGGCTGAGCATCAACATGACCATTATCATTAACATTATCACTAGGTTCATGTTCATTACCAGATTGTGTTTCAGCATCAGAGATAGAAATATCATTGGGATTCTCAGGTGTGTCAGCAACAGGTTCACTAGAAGCATACAAAGTCCTATCATTTTTCTTTTTCCTCTTCTTAGAAGGACTAGGTGCATCTAAATTATTTCTCTGAGGATCCTGCTCAATTCTCTTAGGATGGCCTTCAGGATACAAAGGTTCATGAGTCATTTTACCAGTTCTAGTAGCCACTCTAACAACAAAATTATTATTCTTACTATTCAATTCATTGAGAAAATCATTCTGAGCTTTAAGTACTTGTTCTACTTGAGTGGTAACCATAGAAGCATGTTTACTAATGAGTTTAAGTTCACCTTTAACTCTAGACATATAATCACTCAAGTGTTCAAGCATATAAGAATTGTGTTTCAATTGTCTACCAACATAAGCATTGAAGTTTTCTTGTTTGACAATAAAATTACCAAACTCATCTAAGCATTGGCTAGCAGACTTATAATGAGGAATATCACCTTCATCAAATCTATAGAGAGAATTTACCTTTACTACCTGTGTCGGGTTATCAAGACCATGTGTTTCTTCAATAGGCTATAGATTAAGACCATATATTTCTTCAACAGGCGGTAAATTAAGGCCATGTATTTCTTCAATAGGAGGTGAATTCTTAACATCTTCAGCTTTTATACCTTTTTCTTTCATAGATTTCTTTGCCTCTTGCATATCTTCAGGAGTGAGAAATAGAACACCCCTTTTCTTCGGAGTTGGCTTAGGAGTTGGTTCAGGAAGTGTCCAATTATTTTCATTTCTCAACATATTATTCAATCGAATTTCAGCTTCATCTGGTGTTGTTTCCCTGAAAACACAACCAGCAGAACTATCCAGGTGGTCTCTCCCCTCGTAGTTGAGGGATAAATTTTTGTTTTCGCATCTTTCAAGTTCTTCATAGTGACCAGCAGATATAAATCCCAAGTGACTCAAAGAATAGAGCTATGCTCCCCGGCAATGGCGTCAGAAAATAGTCTTCATAACCCACAAGTATAGGGGATCGCAACAGTTTTCGAGGGTAGAGTGTTCAGCCCAAATTTATTGATTCGACGCAAGGGGAGCCAAAGAATATTCTCAAGTATTAGCAGTTGAGTTGTCAATTCAACCACACCTGGATAACTTAGTATCTGCAGCAAAGTATTTAGTAGCAAAGTAGTATGATAATAACGGTAACGGTAGCAAAAGTAATATTTTTGGGTTTTGTACTGATTGTAACAGTAGCAACTGAAAAGTAAATAAGAGGAGAACAATATAGGAAAAGCTCGTAGGCATTGGATCGGTGATGGAGAATTATGCCGGATGCGGTTCATCATGTAACAATCATAACATAGGGTGACACAGAATTAGCTCCAATTCATCAATGTAATGTAGGCATGTATTCCGAATATAGTCATGCATGCTTATGGAAAAGAACTTGCATGACATCTTTTGTCCTACCCTCCCGTGGAAGCGGGGTCCTATTGGAAACTAAGGGATATTAAGGCCTCCTTTTAATAGAGTACCGGACCAAAGCATTAACACATAGTGAATACATGAACTCCTCAAACTACGGTCATCATCAGGAGTGGTCCCGATTATTGTCACTTCGGGGTTGCCGGATCATAACACATAGTAGGTGACTATAGACTTGCAAGATAGGATCAAGAACTCACATATATTCATGGAAACATAATAGGTTGAGATCTGAAATCATGGCACTCGGGCCCTAGTGACAAGCATTAAGCATAGCAAAGTCATAGGAACATCAATCTCAGAACATAGTGGATACTAGGGATCAAACCCTAACAAACTAACTCGATTACATGATAAATCTCATCCAACCCATCACCGTCTAGCAAGCCTATGATGGAATTACTCACACACGGCGGTGAGCATCATGAAATTGGTGATGGAGGATGGTTGATGATGATGATGGCGACGGATTCCCCTCTCCGGAGCCCCGAACGGACTCCAGATCAGCCCTCCCGAGAGAGTTTAGGGCTTGGCGGCGGCTCCATATCGTAAAACGCGATGAATCTTTCTCTCTGATTTTTTTCTCCTCGAACACGAATATATGGAGTTGGAGTTTAGGTCGGTGGAGCTCCAGGGGCCCATGAGGCAGGGGGGCGCGCCCAGGGCAGGCAGGCGCGCCCCCACCCTCATGGAAAGGGTGTGGCCCCCCTGGACTTGATTCTTTCGCTAGTATTTTTTATTAGTTCCAAAAATAATCTCCGTGAAGTTTCAGGTCATTTCGAGAACTTTTGTTTCTGCACAAAGATAACACCATGGCAATTCTGCTGAAAACAGCGTCAGTCCGGGTTAGTTCCATTCAAATCATGCAAGTTAGAGTCCAAAACAAGGGCAAATGTGTTTGGAAAAGTAGATACGACGGAGACGTATCAGGCGCGCCCCTGACCCTCGTGAACACCCCATAAGGTCGTTGTTGCCCTTCTTTTGCCGCAAGAAAGCTAATATCCAGATAAAAATCATGTTCAAATTTCAATCCAATCGGAGTTACAGATCTCTGGTTATAAAAGAAATGGTGAAAGGGCAGAATCCAAAACGCAGAAATAGAGAGAGACAGAGAGACATATCCAATATCGGAGGGGCTCTCGCCCCTCCCATGCCATGGAGTCCATGGACCAGAGGGGAAACCCTTCTCCCCTCTAGGGAGAAGGTCAAGGAAGAAGAATAAGAATGGGTGCTCTCTCCCCCTCTCTCCCGGTGGCGCCGGAACGCTGCCGGGGTCATCATCATCACCGCAATCTACACCAACACCTCCGCCATCTTCACCAACATCTCCATCACCTTCGCCCATCTATCTACAGCGGTCCACTCTCCCGCAACCCGCTGTACCCTCTACTTGAACATGGTGCTTTATGCTTCATATTATTATCCAATGATGTGTTGCCATCCTATGATGTGTGAGTAAATTTTCGTTGTTCTATTGGTAATTGGTGAATTGCTATGATTGGTTTAATTTGCTTGTGGTTATGTTGCTGTCCTTTGGTGCCCATCATATGAGCGCGCGCGTGGATCACACCATAGGGTTAGTTGTATGTTGATAGGAGTATGTATTGGAGGGCAAGAGTGACAGAAACTTCAACCTAGCATAGAAATTGATGCATACGGGATTGAAGGGGGACCAATATATCTTAATGCTATGGTTGGGTTCTACCTTAATGAATGTTAGTAGTTGCGGATGCTTGTTAATAGTTCCAATCATAAGTGCATAGAGTTCCAAGTCAAGGATGGCATGCTAGAAGTGGCCTCTCCCACATAAAACTTGCTATCGATCTAGTAAAGTAGTTAATTGCTTAGGGACAATTTCGCAACTCCTACCACCACTTGTCCACACTCGCTATACTAACTTTATTTCTTCTTTACCTAAAAAGCCCCTAGTTTTTATTTACGTGCTCTTTATATTCTTGCAAACCTATCCCACAACACCTACAAAGTACTTCTAGTTTCATACTTGTTCTAGGTAAAGCGAACATTAGGCGTGCGAAGAGTTGTATCGATGGTCGATAGAACTTGAGGGAATATTTGTTCTACCTTTTGCTCCTCGTTGGGTTCGACAATCTTACTTATCAAAAGAGGCTACAATTGATCCCCTATACTTGTGTGTTATCAAGACCTTTTTCTGGTGCCGTTGCCGGGGAGTTATAGCGTGGGGTGAATATTCTCGTGTGTGCTTGTTTGCTTTATCACTAAGTAGTTTTTATTTTGTGCTCTTTTTTTCTATCTTTAGTTATGGGTAGGAAACGTAAAATACCAAAAAAATTAGTTGTACCTACTACACCAATGGTTGAAGAACCACTCAAAATCTATCACACTCCTGAAGCTTTTTACTAGGATCATCTCCGATCCCTATGTGCTCGTGCTGAAACCCCAACTATCTTAGTTGAGGGCAAATCTTTAGATGAGCATGCTTGTTATGTGCGACACCGCATATCTGAAAAAGGGAAACTTTTACTGGATCAAATTCATCGTTTGCAGTGCTATGCTTGGAATTTATGTGAAATATATGATTGTACTTGTTGTTCTAAAGACCCTAATAAACACCTTCCTTACCAATGTGAGTTTAGTGATAATGGAATCGTATCTGTGTATACTAAGGGTGTTTGTAATTACTATGATGTTCAACAAATTGAAGAATTTGTTGCTTTTAGGGGTACTTGTGAAATTGCTTCTTTTATTGAAGAGTGTGATACTACTCTCTACAAATCTGAAAATTTGGCCATACTTAAATATTGCTATGATAATTATGCTTCTAATCATTATATTAAACCATATATTGAGGACTCCTCCGCTGTCCAAGAAGAGACTAATATTTTGCAGGAGTCTATGGAAGAAGGAATTGATGAAACTGTGGGCTCATTGGATGAAAAAGATGACGAGGAGAGCGAAGAACAAAAGGAGGAAGAACGGATTAGCTACCCATGCCCACCTTCTAATGAGAGTAACTCTTCAACTCATACATTGTTTAATTTCCCTTCGGCTTACCGAAGGATGGATGCTATGATGATTGTTATGATCCCGTTGATTCTTTTGAAATATCCCTTTTTGATGATGCTTGCTATGCTTGTGGCCAAGATGCCAATATGAATTATGCTTATGGAGATGAACTTGCTATAGTTCCTTATGTTGAACTTGAAATTGTTGCTATTGCACCCGCACATGATAGTCCTATTATATTTTTGAATTCTCCAAACTACACTATATCGGAGAAGTTTGCCCTTATTAAGGATTATATTGATGGGTTGCGTTTCACTACTACACATGATGATTTTGATAGATATAATATGCATGTGTTTGCTGCTCCTACTTGCAATTATTATGAGAGAGGAACTATATCTCCGCCTCTCCATGTTTCCAATATGATAAAATTGTAAGAAACTGTTTATACTATGCATTGGCCTTTACTATGTGTGCATGAGTTGTTCTTTTATGACATGCCGATGCATAGGAAGAGAGTTAGACTTCGTTGTTGCATGATATATGCTACTTTATGCTCACTACTAAATCACAAATCATTGTTAATTAAAATGGCTTTGATATACCTTGGGATCCGGGTGGATCCATTACTTGAGCACTATATGCCTAGCTTAATGGCTTTAAAGAAAGCGCTGCCAGGGAGACAACCCGGAAGTTTTAGAGAGTCATTTATTTCTGTTGAGTGCTTTTATATAGTTTAAAAACAAAAAAATTAAAGAGGGGAACACAAAGCTTTTCAAAAAGGAAAGTGAAAGTGAGAGAAACAAGCATTATTGAAGTGGGGGAGCTCCTTGAACTTCGTTCATGCTCATGGAAACTTTGTGAATCTTGATTACAGAAAATTTTCAACAAAAAAAATTATCCTATTGTACAATTCCATTGTATTATAAAAATAATGTGCCAAGATTTTCCTTTAGGATGTTTACATTGCTTGTTGGTTTGTGCGGTGCAAAACAGAAACTTTGGCTGTAGTGCATGATTTTACATTTTTTACCGGAACGTCGAACGGTTCTGAAACATTTTGCACTGTCTTTCTATACAAATATTTTATTTGTCCTAATTTGTTCAGAATTTTTGGAGTATCAGAGGTATGGTAAATGTTCAGAGTACTACAGACTCTCCTGTTGAAGACAAATTCTGTTTTTGATGCATAGTTTGCTTGTTTAGATGAAACTATCAATTTCTATCAGTGGATTAAGCCATGAAAAAGTTATATTACAGTAGCTACAATGTAAAAACAAAATATGAATTGGTTTGCCACAGTACTTAGAGTAGTGATTTTCTTTATTATACTAACGGATCTTACCGAACTTTCTATTAAGTTTTGTGTGATTGAAGTTTTTAAGTTTTGGGTGAGATCACGATGGATGAAGAAATAAGGAGTGGCAAGAGCCTAAGCTTGGGGATGCCCGAGGCACCCCCAAGGTAATATTCAAGGACTCCCAAGCAACCAATCTTGGGGATGCCCCGGAAGGCATCCCCTCTTTCTTCTAATGATCATTGGTAATTTTACTTGGAGCTATATTTTTATTCGTCACATGATATGCGTAAATCTTGGAGCGTCTTTTGCATTTAGTTTTCACTTTTCTTTGATGCACCATGCTGGTATGAGATAGTCCTTGGTTGATTTATAGAATGCTCATTGCACTTCACTTATATCTTTTGGGTATGGCTTTATAGAATGCTTCATGTGCTTCACTTATATCTTTTGAAGTTTGGATTGCCTGTTTCTCTTCACATAGAAAACCGCCATTTGTAGAATGCTCTTTTGCTTCACTCATATTTGTTAGAGCATGGGAATATCTTTTGAAGAAAGAATTAAACTCTCTTGCTTCACTTATATCTATTTAGAGAGATGACAGGAACTGGTCATTCACATGGTTAGTCATAAAATCCTACATAAAACTTGTAGATCACTGAATATGATATGTTTGATTCCTTGCAATAGTTTTGCAATATAAAGATGGTGATATTAGAGTCATGCTAGTGGGTAGTTGTGGATCATAGAAATACTTGTGTTGAAGTTTGTGATTCCCGTAGCATGCACGTATGGTGAACCGTTATGTGCTGAAGTCGGAGCATGATTTATTTATTGATTGTCTTCCTTATGAGTGGCGGTCGGGGACGAGCGATGGTCTTTTCCTACCAATCTATCCCCCTAGGAGCATGCGTGTAGTACTTTGTTTCCATAGCTAATAGACATTTGCAATAAATATGTGAGTTCTTTATGACTAATGTTGAGTCCATGGATTATACGCACTATCACCCTTCCATCATTGCTAGCCTCTTCGGTACCGTGCATTGCCCTTTCTCACCTTGAGAGTTGGTGCAAACTTCGCCGGTGCATCCAAACCCCGTGATATGATACACTCTATCACATATAAGCCTCCTTATATCTTCCTCAAAACAGCCACCACACGTACCTATTATAGCATTTCCATAGTCATTCCGAGATATATTGCCATGCAACTTCCATCATCATCATATACATGACTTGAGCATTTATTGTCATATTGCTTTGCATGATCGTAAGATAGCTAGCATGATGTTTTCATGACTTGTCCATTTTTATGTCATTGCTACGCCAGATCATTGCACATCCCGGTACATCGCCCGAGGCATTCATATAGAGTCATATCTTTGTTCTAGTATCGAGTTGTAATATTGAGTTGTAAGTAAATAAAAGTGTGGTGATAATCATTATTAGAACATTGTCCCAGGTGAGGTTATCAAAATAAAAGAGGCCAAAGAAGCCCAAATAAAAAGAGAGGCCAAAGAAGCCCACAAAAAAAGGAAAAAATTAAAAAATGAGAGAAAAGAGAGAAGGGACAATGTTACTATCCTTTTACCACACTTGTGCTTCGAAGTAGCACCATGTTCTTCATATAGAGAGTCTCTTGAGTCATCACTTTTATATACTAGTGGGAATTTTCATTATAGAACTTGGTTTGTATATTCCAATGATGGGCTTCCTTAAATGCCCGAGGTCTTCATGAGCAAGCAAGTTGGATGCACACCCGCTTAGTTTCCAGTTTGAGCTTTCATAACTTATAGCTCTTAGTGCATCCGTTGCATGGCAATCCCTACTCCTCACATTGACATCAATTGATGGGCATCTCCATAGCCCGTTGATTAGCCGCGTCGATGTGAGACTTTATCCTTTTTGTCTTCCCCACAACCTCCACCATCATATTCTATTCCACCTATAGTACTATTTCCATGGCTCACGCTCATGTATTGCGTGAAAGTTGAAAAGGCTTGAGAACGTCAAAAGTATGAAACAATTGCTTGGCTTGTCATCGGGGTTGTGCATGATTTGAATATTTTGTGTGGTGAAGATGGAGCATAACCAGACTATATGATTTTGTAGGGAGAACTTTATTTGGCCATGTTATTTTGAAAAGACATGATTGCTTTATTAGTATGCTTGAAGTATTATTATCTTAATGTCAAATGATAGACTATTGCTTTGAATCACTCGTGTCCTAATATTCATGCCATGATTAGATTATGTGATCAAGATTATGCTAGGTAGAATTCCACATCAAAAATTATCTTTTTTATCATTTACCTACTCGAGGACGAGCAGGAATTAAGCTTGGGGATGCTGATACGTCTCCGTCGTATCTATAATTTTTGATTGTTCCATGCCAATATTATACAACTTTCATATACTTTTGGCAATTTTTATACTATTTTTGGGACTAACATATTGATCCAGTGCCCAGTGCCAGTTCCTGTTTATTGCATGTTTTTTTTGTTTCGCAGAAAATCCATATCAAACGGAGTCCAAACGGGATAAAAACTGACGAAGATTGTTTTTGGAATAAATGTGAATTTTGGGAAGTGGAATCAACGCGAGACGATGCCCGAGGGGGCCACGAGGCAGGGGCCATGCCCCTGACCCTCATGGACACCTCATAAGGTGGTTGTTGCCCTTCTTTCGTCACAAGAAAGCTAATATCCGGATAAAAATCATGTTCAAATTTCAATCCAATCGGAGTTACGGTTCTCCGGTTATTAAAGAAACGGTGAAAGGGCAGAATCCAAAACGCAGAAACAGAGAGAGACAGAGAGACAGATCCAATCTTGGAGGGGCTCTCGCCCATCCCATGCCATGGAGGCCATGGACCAAAGGGGAAACCCTTCTTCCATCTAGGGAGGAGGTCAAGGAAGAAGAAGAAGGGGGGCTCTCTCCCGATGGCGCCGAAACGCCACCGGGGCCATCATCATCACCGCAATGTACACCAACACCTCCGCCATCTTCACCAACATGTCCATCACCTTCCCCCTATCTATCTAAAATGGTCCACTCTCCCGCAACCTGCTGTACCCTCTACTTTAACATGGTGCTTTATGCTTCATATTATTATCCAATGATGTGTTGCCATCCTATGATGTGTGAGTAAATTTTCGTTGTTCTATTGGTAATTGGTGAATTGCTATGATTGGTTTAATTTGCTTGTGGTTATGTTGCTGTCCTTTGGTGCCCATCATATGAGCGCGTGCGTGGATCACACCATAGGGTTAGTTGTATGTTGATAGGAGTATGTATTGGAGGGCAAGAGTGACAGAAACTTCAACCTAGCATAGAAATTGATGCATACGGGATTGAAGGGGGACCAATATATCTTAATGCTATGGTTGGGTTCTACCTTAATGAATGTTAGTAGTTGCGAATGCTTGTTAATAGTTCCAATCATAAGTGCATAGAGTTCCAAGTCAAGGATGGCATGCTAGAAGTGGCCTCTCGCACATAATACTTGCTATCGATCTATTAAAGTAGTCAATTGCTTAGGGACAATTTCGCAACTCCTACCACCACTTTTCCACACTCGCTATACTAACTTTATTGCTTCTTTACCTAAACAGCCCCTAGTTTTTATTTGCGTGCTCTTTATATTCTTGCAAACCTATTCCACAACACCTACAAAGTACTTCTAGTTTCATACTTGTTCTAGGTAAAGCGAACGTTAAGCATGCGTACAGTTGTATCGATGGTCGATAGAACTTGAGGGAATATTTGTTTTACCTTTAGCTGCTCGTTGGGTTCGACACTCTTACTTATCGAAAGAGGCTACAATTGATCCCCTATACTTGTGGGTTATCATTCACCATTGAAAACTACTCCATCTCATGTGATTATCGGACATGGTTTAGTTGATTTGGATCACGTGATCATTTAGATGACTAGAGGGATGTCTATCTAAGTGGGAGTTCTTAAGTAATATGATTAATTGAAGTTTAATTTATCACGAACTTAGTCCTGATAGTATTTGCATAACTATGTTGTAGATCAATAGCTCGCGATGTAGCTCCCCATTTATTTTTGATATGTTCCTAGACAAAAACTATGTTGAAATATGATAGTAGCAATGATGCGGACTAGGTCCATGATCTGAGGATTATCCTCATTTCTGTACAGAAGAATTATGTCCTTGGTGCACCGCTAGGTGATGAACCTATTGCAGGAGCAAATGCAGACATTATGAATGTTTGGCAAGCTCGGTATGATTACTTGATAGTTTAGTGCACCATGCTTTACGGCTTAGAACCGGGACTTCAAAAACATTTTGAACGCCATGGAGCATATGAGATGTTCCAAGAGCTGAAATTGGTATTTCAGACTCATGCCCGAGTCGAGAGGTATGAGACCTCTAACAAGTACTTTGCCTACAAGATGGAGGAGAATAGCTCAACGAGTGAGCATGTGCTCAGAATGTCTGAGTACTACAATCACTTGAATCATGTGGGAGTTAATCTTCCCGACAAGATAGTGATTGACAGAGTTCTCTAGTCACTATCACCAAGTTACTAGAACTTCATGATGAACTATAATATGCAAGGGATAACAGAAACGATTCCCAAGCTCTTCGCGATGCTGAAATTGGCGAAGGTAGAAATCAAGAAAAAGCATCAAGTGTTGATGGTTGAAACGACCACTAGTTTCAAGTAAAGCGGCAAGGGAAAGAAAGGGAACTTCAAGAAGAATGGCAAGCAAGTTGCCACTCCCATGAGGAAGCCCAAAGCTAGACCCAAGCCTGAAACTGAGTGCTTCTAACTTCAAAGGAAATGATCACTTGAAGTGGAACTGCCCTAGATACTTGGCGGATAAGAAGGATGGCAAAGTGAACAAAGGTATACTTGATATACATGTTATCAATGTGTACTTTACTAGTGTTTATAGAAACCCCTCAGTATTTGATACTGGTTGAATTGCTAAGAGTAGCAACTCAAAACGGGACTTGCAAAATAAACAGAGACTAGTTAAGGGCGAGGTGATGATGTGAGTTGGAAGTGATTCCAAGGTTGATAAGATCACCATCACACACTCCCTTTACCTTCGGGATTAGTGTTGAACCCAAAATAAATGTTATTTGCTGTTTGCTTTTTATTGAATCTCGATCGTAGCGATACACATATTGATAATATTGAAACCAAAAGATGCAAAGTTAATAATGATAGTGCAACTTATTTGTGGCACTGCCGTTTAGGTCATATTGGTGTAAAGCGCATGAAGAAACTCCATGCTGATGGGCTTTTGGAATCACTTGATTATGAATCACTTGATGCTTGCGAACCATGCCTCATGGGCAAGATCACTAAGACTCCATTCTCCAGGACAATGGAGCGAGCAACTGACTTATTGGAAATAATACATACTGATGTATGCAGTCCGATAAGTATTGAGGCTCGCGGTGGGTATCGTTATTTTCTAACCTTCACAGATGATTTGAGAAGATATGGGTATATCTACTTGATGAAACATAAGTCTGAAACATTTGAAAAGTTCAAAGAATTTCAGAGTGAAGTAGAAAATCATCGTAACAAGAAAATAAAGTTTCTACGATCTGACCGTGGAGACGAATATTTGAGTTACGAGTTTGGTTTTAGTTTGAAACAATGTGGAATAATTTCACAAACTCATGCCACCTGGAACACTACAGCATAATGGTGTGTCTGAACGTCATAACCGTACTTTATTCGATATAGTGCAATCTATGATGTCTCTTACTGATTTACCACTATCGTTTTGGGGTTATGCATTAGAGACAACTACATTACATTAAATAGGGCACCGTCTAATCCGTTGAGACGACACCGTATGAATTATGGTTTGGCTAGAATCCTAAGCTGTCGTTTCTTATAGTTTGGGGTTGCGATGCTTATGTGAAATAGTTTCAACCTGATAAGCTCGAAGCCAAATCGGAGAAGTGTGTCTTCATAGGATACCAAAAAGAAAATGTTGGGTACACCTCCTATCACAGATCCGATGGCAAGATCTTTGTTGCTAAGAAGGGATTCTTTCTAGAGAAGAAGTTTCTCTCAAAAGAAGTGAGTGGGAGGAAAGTAGAACTTGATGAGGTAATTGTACCTTCTCTCGAATTGGAAAGTAGCTCTTCACTGAAATCAGTTCTAGTGATGCCTACACCAATTATTGAGGAAGTTAATGATGATGATCATGAAACTTCAGATCAAGTTACTACCGAACCTTGTAGGTAAACCAGATTACGATCCACACCAGAGTGGTACGGTAATCCTGTTCTGGAAGTCATGTTACTAGACCATGATGAACCTACAAACTATGAAGAAGCGATGATGAGCCCAGATTCCGCGAAATGGCTTGAGGCGATGAAATCTGAGATGGGATCCATGTATAAGAACAAAGTGTGGACTTTGGTTGACTTTCCCGATGATCGGCAAGCCATCGAGAATAAATGGGTCTACAAGAAGAAGACTGACGCTGACGGTAATGTTACTGTCTACAAAGCTCTATGATAAATGAGTGCTATTATGATGAAAGAAGAAGACTGACGCTGACGGTAATGTTACTGTCTACAAAGCTCTATTATAACTAACTATTTTTCTACATGTTGGATGATCCATGACAATATACTTTATCTTAGATATAAGAAACCATAACCCATTACGTTGTCTTCCTTGTCGAACATCAACTCTTTAGCATGTCATATTTTAATGAGTGCTCACAATCATAAAAGATGTCCAAGATAGTATATTTATATGTGAAACCTCTCTTTCTTTATTACTTCCTATTAGTTGCAACGATGACCAAAACTATGTTTGTCAACTGTCAACAAATTTTAATCATCATACTCTTTATATGTGAAGTCATTACTCTCCATAAGATCAATGTGATATCTTTTTTTCTTTATACTCTTTCCCTTTTCTTTTATTCCCTCAAGATCATGGCAAAATAATCAAGCCCTTGACTCAACACTAATCTTTATCATATAGCTCACGGACTCGATTACATAAAGGGATCATAAAGCAAAACTCAAAACTAGATCATATCAAAACTTTATTCTACTAGATCAAGATATTACTAAGAGGATCGAACTAACAAAAACGGTAAAGATAGAGATGTGCTGGTGATACGATACCGAGGCAGCTCCCCCAAGCTTGGAAGTTGCCAAGGGGAGTGCCCATACCCATATGATTATGTCTCCTTTGCTGGTGAAGAAGATGGTCGTGATGATGGGTAGTCACACATCAAGCGTAAGAGATCCTCCAACTTGCAGATAATGCCCTAGAGTGCGACGATATGCTCCTTCAACAAAATATTTTCACGTGTGAGATACTTGTTTTGTATACGAGCTAACTCAATCATCTTGAAAGCTTCGATCTCAGTTGGGGTAAGAAGATTGTGATCTAGTTGAAGGATGTCTTCTGCCGCTGGAGCTTGGTCCTCCGTGGCCTTCTTGATCCCTTCATCCTTGTTGATCTCCATGGGTTCTTCCCTCTTCAGCTCTATCTTCATTAGCCAAGCATAGTCACCATTGTTAGAGGAGGGAGACGACATGATGCCTGGCCTTGACAACCCTGACAGAAAACAGCTCGAAAGAAGAACGGAGGATATTTGCATGGTACAGGAGTCAAAACCTTTGGGAGATTATATAATGAATTTTTACCGACCGAAAGAAGTATTGTGCAATAAAATGGAGTCCGGAGAGCGCACGAGGTGCCCACGAGGCAGGGGAGTGCACCCAAGGGGTAGGGAGCGCCCTCCACCCTCGTGGATGCCCCGTGTCCTTCCCAGACTGCTTCTTATTTTCCTATTTTTCTAAATATTCCAAAACGGAGAAAAATTGCCATTAGAACTGTTTTGGAGTCGGTTTGCTTACCGTACCACATACCTATTCTTTTTCGAAGTCTGAAGCATCCTGGAAGGTGTCCCTTATGTATTCCTCCGGGGTTACGGTTTCAATAACGTTGGTTTCAACATTTATAGGATTACCTGAGATATAATGTTTGATTCTTTGGCCGTTCACCACCTTCGGATTTGTGCCTTCGAAGTTGTTGATTTTTATGGCACCGGAATGATAGACCTCCTCGATAACGTAAGGGCCTTCCCGTCTAGAGAGAAGTTTTCCTGCAAAAAATCTAAAACGAGAATTGTATAATAATACATAATCACCTACATTAAACTCACACTTTTGTATTCTTTTGTCATGCCATCTTTCAACTTTTTCTTTAAACAACTTGGCATTCTCATAGGCTTGGGTTCTCCATTCATCAAGTGAGCTAATGTCAAATAACATCTTCTCACCGGCAAGTTTGAAATCATAGTTGAGCCCTTTAATGGCCCAATATGCCTTATGTTCTAGTTCGAGAGGTAAGTGACATGCTTTTCCATAAACCATTTTATACGGAGACATACCCATAGGATTTTTATATGCAGTTCTATAGGCCCATAATGCATCATCAAGTTTCTTGGACCAATTCTTTCTAGATCTATTAACAGTCTTTTGCAAAATTAATTTGAGTTCTCTATTACTCAATTCTACTTGACCACTAGACTGTGGGTGACAAGGAGATGCAATTCCATGATTAACATCATACTTGGCAAGCATTTTACGGAAAGCATCATGAATAAAATGTGAACCACCATCAGTCATTAAATATCTAGGGACTCCAAACCTCAGGAAAATAACTTCTTTAAGCATCTTAATAGAAGTGTTATGATCAGCACTACTAGTTGGAATAGCTTCTACCCACTTAGTAACGTAATCAACAACAACTAAAATATGTGTATACCCATTAGAGGCAGGAAACGGTCCCATATAATCAAAGCCCCAAACATCAAATGGTTCAATAACAAGTGAATAATTCATAGGCATTTCCTGACGTCTACTAATATTACAAATTCTTTGACATTCATCATAAGATAAGACAAACTTACAAGCATTCTTGAAGAGAGTAGACCAATAAAAACCGGATTACAATACCTTATGTGCAGTTCTATCTCCAGCGTGGTGCCCTCCATAAGCCTCGGACTGACACTTGCGTAGGATCTGTTCCTGTTCATGCTCAGGTTCACAACGTCTAATGACACCATCTACTCCTTCTTTATGATGTGGGTCATCCCAAAAGTAATGTCTCAAATCATATAAAAACTTTTTCTTTTGCTGATATGTGAAACTAGGTGTTATAAATTTAGCAACAATGTAATTAGCATAATCAGCATACCATGGAGCATTTCGAGAAGCATTTATGACATTTAATTGTTCATCAAGAAAGCTATCATCAATAGGTAGTGGGTCATCAAGAACATTCTCTAACCTAGACAAGTTGTCTGCAACGGGGTTCTCAGCTCCCTTTCTATCAATAATATGTAAATCAAATTCTTGTAGCAAGAGAACCCATCTAATAAGTCTAGGTTTAGCATCTTTCTTTTCCATAAGATATTTAATAACAGCATGATCCGTGTGAATAGTTACTTTAGAATCAACAATATAAGGTCTGAACTTATCACAAGCAAATACAACTGCTAAGAATTCTTTTTCAGTAGTAGCATAATTTCTCTGAGCACTGTCTAGAGTCTTACTAGCATATTGAATAACATTTAATTTCTTATCAACTCTTTGTTCTAGAATAACACCTACAACATAATCACTAGCATCACACATAATTTCAAAGGGTAAATTCCAATCAGATGGCTGAACAATAGTTGCAGAAAACAATGCTTTCTTAAGTATTTCAAATGCTTCTACACAATCATCATCAAAGACAAAAGGTACATCTTTTTGTAATAGATTAGTCAGAGGTCGTGAAATTTTTGAGAAGTCCTTAATGAACCTCTATAAAAACCGGCATGTCGGTGTACTAAAGTAGGGGTACCTTAGTATCCCGAACTTGTGCACGGGCAGTCGCAGCACCCCGCGGCAAGGCTTGCCGGGCGACCGCCAAGACCCTCCGTGGTTCTTTTGGAGCCATTCAAGGACAAAGTATCCGAGCCAAGGCGCAAGACCCCGGCAAGAAGGAGCTTGCCGGGAAGGCCACTCAAAGTATCCAAGACCCCGACAAGAGGAGCTTGCCGGGAGGAAGCACAAAGACCCCGGCAAGAGGAGCTTGCCGGGAAGACCAACCAAGGCATCCCGGGGAACTCGCCGCAGCACACCACGTGTCCCGGCAAGACCCGGTGAGCGACAAGCTCCCGGACGCGACAAGACAACATCCGCGGCAAGGCACTTGCCGCGGCAAGCTACTACTCCGCAGCCCGCGCTCCAGCTCACCCGCCAACGTGTCGCTCTAGGACCATTCCTGGCGTACGTGGCGGGAGGCTGTGCAGCCAGGGGCATGCGGTGGCAAGCAGGCGCTGACAAGATAGCCATCGTGGCAAACGGTGGCGCCCCTGACGGTCCCTTTCCGCACCGTCTAGGCGACACAGAAAGGCATTTAATGCCTTTGTCCCCTGCCGTCAGGGTTAGGTATGATACAACTGTAGCAAGCGGTGGCGCCAACTACCACCTCTTTTACATTTTTACCCTCACCTCTGTTGCCACCTGTCGGTGACCCCTTTGGCATATAAAAGGAGGCCCATGCGCAACAGTTGGGGGGGGGACAACCATTCTCACGCTCGGTCTCGCTGGCCACCCAAGTGTACTATAGCAGTCATCGCTCCCGAGCAAGAACACCAATACAAGCCAAAGCAGGAGTAGGGTTTTACGCATCCGTGCGGCCCGAACCTGGGTAAACTGATCGCGTCGTTCGTGCGTTCGCCTCGATCTGCTCTTTGTGCATTCTCCGCCCCCTGCCGAACCAAAAGGGGCTCGGTCCGCCGATCCCCATAGGTGTACGTGGGATCAGCACCCCCGACATCTTTGGCGCGCCAGGTAGGGGTGCGTCGAGGCTGTGTGAATCTGATCCGGTGTTCGCACGAGCCGAATCTTCATCATCTTCATCAACATGCCACCGAAGAAGAAGATTTCGGAGGCAGCTGCTCCGTCTGCGCCGATCCCACCATCGCCGGAGCGAGCGGCTGGTGGAGAAGGCGCCGGCGGAAGAGCGGGCGCCGACGAGGAGGCTCGTGGTGCTGCCAGGTCCAAGGACAAGACCGCGCTGCACATCGGCGGCGCGGTCGGCTCCCACAACGACCGGGCGCACTCCAAGACCTCGGCGTCCGTACACGCACCGCCCCCATCTCAGGAGGCGCGGGACCAGCAGCCTCATGGTACCCATGGTACCATACGTCTGCTGGGCCAAGATCAAGCTGACGGATCCCGGAGCGCTCAAGACCAGCATGCACGCCAGCATCCTGGTGCGAGCATGGCACGGTCGCCCGGACGAGATATTGCTCCTTCTAACGTAGTTAGAAGTCCGAGCATGTCCCGTTCCTCGCACCGTTTGCCGCCACCGCCTGCCACTCCGGCAGAAGCGTTGGCATAGGCCCAACTGCTTCTAGATTACCCTCCAGTGCCAGAGAAGATCGATGACTGGAGGGCCACTATCCAGAGCCTCATCGGCTTCGCCAACGGTGACAACCCACGGCAGCCGAGCGCGTCACTGCCGCGGCAAGTCAGCCAGGCGCGAGCCGGTGGCGACAAGACTGGCGAGGGTGCAACCACTGTGCACTCTCTGCCCCGAAGGCCAAGATCGCCGACCCACCGGATCCACCACGACAGCGGCTCCACCGCGTCATCAGATCCGCGGGCTCATCGCGATCAGCGCCGAGTCCTTCATGAGAGACAGCAAGAAGACGCCCGAACACGCATCGAGCGCCGAAGAGAAGCGCGGCGTCAATCAGACCTGCGCGCTGGGCCCTCTGTTGACATGCATGCGCCCGGAGAACCGGGTGACTTGCCGTACGCGGTAGGTTGCCCTGCGTTTACCCGTGAGCTGCGGCAAGTCCAGTGGCCCAGCCAGAAGCATTTCAAGCCAGACGTGCCGGAGAAGTACGACGGCAAGTCACACCCGTCAGAGTTCCTCAGCATCTGCACCATTGCGGTGCAAGCTGCCGGGGGGCGAGACGACAAGGTCCTTGCCAACTACTTCCCGCTCGTGCTCAAGCCCGAAGTCAGATCCTGGCTCATGCACTTGCCGAACAACTCCATATCCTCTTAGGCGGACTTGTGTCATCAGTTTGTCGGCGCCTTTACAGGCGGCCACAAGCCACATGGCCAGGAAAGTGACCTTCACCTGCTTGCCCAGAAGGAAGGGGAGCCCCTGCGCAAGTATATTCAGAGGTTCAGCCGTGTGCAGCGCAACATCCCAGACATCCACCCTGCCGCGGTTATCAGCGCGTTCCATCAGAACGTGCGTAACCGCAGGATGCGGGAGGAGATGGCGATGAGCAGGATCAGGGACGTCAGCGAGCTTTACGCCCTGGCCGACAAGTGTGCACGCGCTGAAGAAGGGAGGAAACTCCCTGGAGAGGACACTGGAGCAGGAGGATCTGACAGTGAAGATGCTGCCCCGGCAAAGAAAAACCGGAGGCGCAACAGGAAGAAGAGCGGCAAAGAGGTACTAGTCGTTGAGCAGTCTGGCGATGACGGCCCCGCCAAGCAAGCCAAAGTTGGCAGCTCTGGCAAGGAGGTTGCTGCGTGCACCAACTGCCAAGCTGTGGCCGCCGCCGACAAGCAGGACGGCTCCGACAAACAGTACTGCAAGATTCACCGCACCAAGGGCCATGATCTCCAGAACTGCAAGAGGGTCGAGTAGCTTGTCCAGCAACAAAAAGCTGAGTACGAGCGGCGCGACAAGGAGAGAGCCCAAGGAGGCGGTGGAGAAGCCGGCAAGAAGCGCGCTGGCCAGGGAGGAAGCCGCGGCAAGGCCAAGCAGCGGCAAGGAGACAGACCTCCCCGCGGCCGCGACAAGGACGAAGACAAAGACGACGACGAAGACATGGATGATGTTGAGAACAGTGAGCAGGAGTTCCAGAAAGCCACGAAAGTTTTGTGCGTTGACGGCGGTGCTTCACTGCAACTTCCCACCGCCAACTCAAACAGTGGCTGCGGGAAGTTAACGCGGCAGAGCCACCTGTCGAGTCGCGCAAACTTCTGAAATGGTCCAGCATGCCTATCATCTTTGACATTGAGGACCACCCTGATCGCACAACTGCGGTCGGGTGCTTGCCGCTGTTGGTTTCACCAACCATACGCAACCTCAAGGTCACGAAGATGTTAGTTGACGGCGGGGCCGGCTTAAATCTGATCTCCTCCACTGTACTCCAGAAACTCCAGATCCCCGACAGCGAGCTCGAAGAGACCGGCACCTTCCAAGGAATTAACCCGGGAAGGAGCAAGCCAAAGGGGAAGGTCACGTTGCCGGTAACGTTTGGCAGCGAAATGAACTTCAGAACTGAGAGGGTCACCTTTGACGTTGCCGATTTCCCATTGCCCTACAATGGCATACTTGGCCATCCAGCACTGGCCAAGTTCATGGCAGCCTCTCACTATGCGTACAACTTGCTCAAGATGCCAGGCCCGATAAGCGTCATCTCTGTCCCTGGCGACAAGAAGGACGCCCTTATCTGCGCCGACAAGATCTACCAGGAAGCAGCTGCTGCGACAGATCACAAGGCACTTGCCGCTGAAGCTCCCGGGGGGACGAAGAAGACCAAGTCTGGCAAGAGCTCTGATGCTCACTCCGGCAAGCGCACCTCCTCGGAGTGCTGCGCTGCCGTCGAGGACGCACCATCGAGCTCCACCGGCTAGTGTAAGAAGGCCATGGCAGCTCCACCGCATACCAAGAAGGTGTACGCCAAGGAGGACGGCACTGATGGTACCTTCACCATCAGTGCCACGCTTGACCCTAAATAGGAAAGTGCGCTCGTTGCTTTCCTGCGGGCGAATGTCGACGTGTTTGCATGGCAGCCGTCTGACATCCCCGGTGTTCCCAGGAAAGTAATTGAGCACCACCTTGCCGTTTGTCCTCATGCGCGGCCCGTCAAGCAAAGGGTCAGAAAGCAGGCAGTGGAGCGCCAAGAATTCATAGCAGAAGAAATCAAGAAGTTGGAAGCAGCAGGCCTTGTCAGAGGAGTTCTCCATCCCACGTGGTTGGCCAATCCTGTGGTAGTGCGCAAGGCAAATGGAAAATGGAGGCTTTGTATTGACTTCACTGATGTTAATAAAGCTTGTCCCAAAGATCCATTTCCTTTGCCGCGCATTGACCAGATTGTTGACTCCACAGCCGGATGTGATCTGCTTTCATTTCCTGACGCATATTCAGGATACCATCAGATCTTCATGGCAGAAGAGGATGAGGAGAAAACCGCATTCATTACTCCATGTGGCACGTACTGTTTCATACGGATGCCTTTTGGTTTAAAGAATGCTGGTTCAACATTTGCCAGAGTAGTCCATATCGCTTTGAAGCCACATATACACCGAAATGTAGAAGCTTACATGGATGATATAGTGGTCAAAAGCAAGGACAGGGCAACTCTGATCCAAGATTTAGAAGAGACTTTTGCAAATCTGCGCAAGATCAACCTCAAGCTCAACCCCGAGAAGTGCGTGTTTGGAGTCCCTTCCGGCAAGCTTCTCGGGTTCTTTGTGTCTCAGCGGGGAATCGAAGCCAATCCCGACAAGATCAAGGCCATTGAGCAGATCGAAGCACCAAAGCGCGTCAAGGATGTACGGAAGCTTGCTGGTTGCGTGGCTGCCCTCAGCAGGTTTATCTCTCGGTCTGCTGAGCGCGCCTTGCCGTTTTTCAAAATTTTGAAAAAGGCAGGTCCAATGAAATGGACTCCGGAAGCGGAGGCTGCGCTGCAGGACTTAAAGAGATACCTGTCCTCCACTCCAACACTTGTCGCGCCTAAGCCACAAGGGAGGTTGCTGCTGTACATAGCGGCAACCAATCAAGTGGTTAGTGCTGCGTTAGTAGCGGAGAGGGAGGCAGATGATGAGCCAGCAACCACGGCAAGCACATCCAGCGACAAGCAGGGGGCTTCCCCGACAAGGTCTGGTCCCGACAAGCATGGATCTGCGCAGATGCAAGAGGAGATACGAAAGAAGATGGTGCAGCGCCCAGTTTACTTTGTCAGTTCCCTTTTACAGGGGGCTAGGTCAAGGTACTCTGGTGTGCAGAAATTGCTTTTCGGCCTTCTCATGGCCTCGAGAAAGCTGCGCCATTACTTCCAAGCACATGAGATCACAGTTGTCACCCGCTTTCCGCTGAAGAGGATATTGCAAAATCCAGAAGCAATAGGCAGGATTGTCGAGTGGGCACTGGAACTGTCAAGCTTTGGCCTCAAATTTGAGAGTACCTCAACAATCCAAAGCGGAGCATTGGCAGAGTTCATAGAAGAATGGACGCCAACCCCAGATGAAGAAATTCCGGAGACAAGCATCCCCGCCAAGGAAACAAGCAAGGAGTGGCTCATGTACTTTGACGGTGCCTTCTTGCTGCAAGGCGCCGGTGCGGGAGTGCTGCTTATCGCACCAACCGGAGAGCACCTCAAGTACATAGTCCAGATGCACTTTCCCAAGGAGCAAGCGACAAACAACAGTGCAGAGTATGAAGGCTTGCTTGCCGGTCTCAGGATCGCGGCATAACTTGGGATTAAGAAGCTCATAGTCAAGGGTGACTCATAGCTTGTCGTCCGCCAAGTGAACAAGAATTATCAGAGTCCATTAATGGAAGCTTACGTCGACGAAGTGAGAAAGCTAGAAGAGCACTTTGACGGCTTACAGATGGAGCACATTCCAAGAGCTCAGAATGACATTGCCGATGGCCTGTCGAAGTGCGCTGCACTTAAATTACCTGTGGAACCAGGGACTTTTGTGCTCAAGCTAACTCAGCCGTCCGTAACGCTACCAAATGGACGGAGCAAGAAGAGGAAGTTGGTTTCTGGTGACTACTTTCCGGTAGAGCTTCCCGAAGCCGCCGCCAAGAAAGTCCCCAAAATCAACACCAAGAATGCTGAGGAGCAGTCTGCTCCGGCAAGCCCCAGGGTTTGTCCCGTTGAAGCAGGCGCTCCCGACAAATTTTGCTCCGGCAAGCTTGTCGGGGAACGTCAAGCTCCGGTAGAGCCGCAGGCTCTTGCCGTGGAAGCAGATGTTCCCGCAACAGCAGAATTGCCTTTAGTCCTTGTTGTCGAGCCACAGGCTCCAACATGGGCGCAACAGATTGTCCGTTTCCTCCAGACAGGAGAACTTCCCGAAGAACCAGAAGAAGTGGAAAGAGTAGCCCGGCAGTCTAGTATGTACCAGTTTGTCGACAACACACTGTGCAGAAGAAGACTCAATGGTGTGAAATTGAAGTGTATTCCCCGGGAAGATGGACAGAAGCTGTTGGCAAAGATACATGGAGGCATATGTGGTCACCACATTGGCGCAAGAGCCCTTGTCGGAAAAGCATTCCGGCAAGGTTTCTTCTGGCCGACAGCCCTCGAGGATGCAACTTCACAAGTAACCAAGTGTGAAGCGTGCCAGTTCCATTCCAAGTAGATACACCAGCCAGCTCAAGCTCTCCAGACGATCCCTTTATCCTGGCCATTTTCGGTCTGGGGGCTCGATATCCTCGGCCCCTTTCCCCGAGCTGTCGGGGGCTTTGAGTACTTGTACGTTGCAATCGACAAGTTCACAAAGTGGCCGGAAGTGGAACCAGTGAGGAAGGTGACAGCACAGTCAACCGTCAAGTTCTTCAGGTCGATTGTTTGCCGTTTCGGGATCCCTAACAGGATAATCACCGACAACGGTATGCAATTTACGAGCCGCTCCTTCATGCAGTATGTCCAAGATCTTGGCACCAAGGTCTGTTTCGCTTCTGTTGCTCACTCGAGAAGCAACGGTCAAGCGGAAAGGGCAAATGCTGAAGTGCTGCGTGGGCTCAAGACCAGGACTTTCGACAGGCTGCACAAGTGCGGGCGCAACTGGATCGAGGAGCTGCCGGTGGTTCTTTGGTCGATCAGGACGACGCCAAATCGAGCCACTGGCCAGACACCCTTTGCTCTAGTCTATGGAGCAGAGGCAGTTATCCCCACGGAACTCGTATACGGGTCACCTCGAGTGCTCGCTTATGATGAGCTTGATCAAGAGCAGCTGCGTGAAGATGACGCGCTGCTCCTTGAGGAAGATCGTCTTCAGGCTGCTGTGCGAGCTGCTCGCTACCAGCAAGCTTTGCGCCGCTACCATAGCCACAAAGTTAAAGCCAGAAGCTTCGAGGAAGGCGACCTTATTCTTTGGCACGTTCAGTCCGCCAAGAATTCCAACAAGTTGACGCCGAAGTGGGAAGGCCCTTACCGGGTGAAATGAGTCACCAGGCCTGGCGCTGTCCGCCTGGAGACCGAAGATGGCGTCCCAGTGAGCAACTCCTGGAATATCGAGCTTCTTCGTAAGTTTTACCCGTAAGGCGCGGTTGTCGGACCCCGTCCGGCAACCACCCTTTTGTACAAGTCTTGCCGCTGTTGCATGTAATCCTTTGTACAAAGCCAGGCGCAGACCCTGAGCACAAGTAAATGAAGTGCTGGCGCCCTAAGTTATAGCATGCATGCTAGGTCGAGTCTTGTCCTTGGTTAGGGTTGATAGTGCTTAACAGAGGCTAACCCCTAACTTAGAGGTCGAGTGTGCGTCCCTTTGCCTTTCTTTCGGTTCCCTTGGTTCGCAGGGCTCGCATATCCTTGCCGGACCACCTAAGGACGAAAAGGAGAGGAAGGACGCACCGGCATCTGGGCCCCGGCAAGCTAGTGTCGCCGGGGGCTGCAAGTACCAAGATTCACCCACGGCAAGCTAGAGTTGCCGGGGGCTGCGATCTCAGATAAGTCTTTCATCCCTCATCATGCATTCTCTTATGGACTGGGGAATACGAAACCTCGTTTTCATCCTGGAAACTGCCGTGCTCCCTTAACTTTAGGCCCTGAGGCTCGTTCCTGGGGCCAAGTTTGGTCGTAGTCGCGGCAGCAAAGGGATGAAACGAGGGGCCGCACCCGCCTCATCCCTGCCTCCGTCAAAAGCATGAGAAAGGTTGAGCGACGTGGGAAAACGGCAGGGCCTGTTGCCGGAGAAAAAGTGTCTATCTGAAAGATGCCAAGGATTTGCTCCTTGCCGTGGGTTCTACCCGTGAGACAAACGACCCGACAAGCATCCCCTTTTCATTAAAAAAACATTCCACTCAGGTACAGTCCATAGAGGATGAAAAACATGAAAGAGAGGATTACGAGTTTTAAATGCAACTAAGGCCCGAAGGCTTACAAATTAAAAAAGATAAGATGCCCGTAATCCTTTTGTTGTCCCTCTCTTCAGGAGGTATATCAAGGAGGCGAAAAGGGCAAAAGGAGCGCCTAGGCGAGCTACGGGTGCCAGAAGACACCAAGAGAACACCCCGGGGGCCGTCCGAAGGCTAGACGGTGACGGCGGCGCCGGAAGCAGGGCTCGAAGACGAGGCGGCAGGACGTCAGCACGCTGTCGAGGGCACCACGCCCTCGTACTCCGACTTGACGGCCTTGCCGCCAGCCCTCTTCCTCTTCCGCAGCCTCCCTACGCCAGCCGCCCAAGGAGACGACCCCGGGGAGTTCAAGGAGCCGGCGACACGGATGATGGGGTCACCGGCGCCGCGCGGAGCGGCGCCCGACACCTAGTCGGACCCGTCATCCTGCCGCCCGCTACCCTCGTCGTCGTTGTCGCTCCCCTCCTCGTCACTCTCGCTCGAGGAGGGGCCTTCGCTATCGGAGGAGCTGTCCACGCAGCACTTTGCCCGAGTGCCGAAGCACCCGAAGACCTTGACGGAGAGGAGATCACCCTACATTAACTTAAAATGGAGGGTGAGCCCCGCCGTCAAGCTGTGGATACGGGCGAACGTCTTCCACCCTCGACCAAAATACATCACACCGGGGGCTGGGACTTCAACACGGACTCGCGTGCCGCTGATCCCACAGCCCCTCATGTGCAGTCTCAGTGTCTCGGACGGGTCCAGCTCCATCGCGCCCGCGAACGGAGCTGGGAGTCGGAGTCGACGACGAGGCGCCCGGCGCAGCCTGACGAAGAACTCGCAAGGGTCGTCCCCAACATGGACCCCCGTGGGAAGAGGAACCGCCGGCGGAGGCAACGCCGGCGCGCCGCCCCGTCCACCTCTTCCCCGAGCGCCTCGACCTCGTCCTCGACCTCGTCCATGACCTCGCCCCCTCCCTCTTCCCCTTACGGCTGGCTCTGCCACCACGGGTGCGGGATAGGGAGGGATGCGCTGTTTGGCGGCGACCCTCGCCGCCACCGATGAAGGACCAGGGTTCCCTTTCTCCATGGCGAATGAGAGAAAGGGGAGCGGAAGCTGAAGGAAGGAGGAGATGAGGGAATGCGGGCTTCCGTCCTCCCCTCCCGCTCTTTATAAAGGAGCGAGGTGGGGGCTCGGCCGCCCCGCTCAGCGAATCAAGACACGGGAAGAGCAGGGAGCTGGGGCCGACCCACTGCCTCGACCCGCGACGGCCCAGTTTCCCGCCTCCACCGTCCGCGACCCCAAGCGCATGGGAGCCGCGTGGCAGGCGTGACGAACCAAGGCGACGGGTGAGGCGACCTCTCCCCACCCCGTGATCGTGGGGAGTGGGCACCTCGAAAACCACGCATCGGCCCCGTCCAGTAAATGAACCACGCCTCCACGCCTCCCTCCGTTTATGGCGAGGGCGCGAACCGCCCACGACCTCTCCCACGATGCCGCATTCGACACGTGCCTTGCGGGGAGGGTGCGGTGGATGCGGAGTCAGGAACGGCGTGACCCAGGCCGCGCGTGCCCGTGCACTGTTTTGGGCCTGGCCCAACAGCGCTCGGCACTGTGTATGACCCAGGCCCGGGGGCTCCTGTCGGTGTACTAAAGTAGGGGTACCTTAGTATCCCGAACTTGTGCACGGGCAGTCGCAGCACCCCGCGGCAAGGCTTGCCGGGCGACCGCCAAGACCCTCCGTGGTTCCTTTGGAGCCATTCAAGGACAAAGTATCCGAGCCAAGGCGCAAGACCCCGGCAAGAAGGAGCTTGCCGGGAACGCCACTCAAAGTATCCAAGACCCTGGCAAGAGGAGCTTGCCGGGAGGAAGCACAAAGACCCCGGCAAGAGGAGCTTGCCGAGAAGACCAACCAAGGCATCCCGGGGAGCTCGCCACAGCACGCCACGTGTCCCGGCAAGACCCGGTGAGCGACAAGCTCCCGGAAGCAACAAGACAAATTCCGCGGCAAGGCACTTGCCGCGGCAAGCTACTACTCCGCAGCCCGCGCTCCAGCTCACCCGCCAACGTGTCGCTCTAGGACCATTCCTGGCGTACGTGGCGGGAGGCTGTGCAGCCAGGGGCATGCGGTGGCAAGCAGGCACTGACAAGATAGCCATCGTGGCAAACGGTGGCGCCCCTGACGGTCCCTTTCCGCACCGTCTGGGCGACACAGACAGGCATTTAATGCCTTTGTCCCCTGCCGTCAGGGTTAGGTATGATACAACTGTACCAAGCGGTGGCGCCAACTACCACCTCTTTTACATTTTTACCCTCACCTCTCTTGCCACCTGTCGGTGACCCCTTTGGCATATAATAGGAGGCCCATGCGCAACAGTTCGGGGGGGGGGGGACAACCATTCTCACTTTCAGTCTCGCTAGCCACCCAAGTGTACTGTAGCAGTCATCGCTCCCGAGCAAGAACACCAATACAAGCCAAAGCAGGAGTAGGGTTTTATGCATCCGTGCGGCCTGAACCTGGGTAAACTGATCGCGTCGTTCGTGCGTTCGCCTCGATCTGCTCTTTGGGCATTCTCCGCCCCCTGCCGAACCAAAAGGGGCTCGGTCCGCCGATCCCCACAGGTGTACGTGGGATCAGCACCCCCGACACGGCATGACCAAGGAAACTTCTTATACCTTTGATGTCCTTGGGACGTGGCATCTTTTCAATAGCATCAATTTTAGCTTTATCAATTTCAATACCTCTTTCAGAAATTTTATGCCCCAAGACAATGCCTTCATTAACCATAAAGTGGCACTTTTCCCAATTCAAGACAAGATTAGTTTCTTCACATCTCTGCAAAACTGGATCAAGGTTGCTCAAGCAAGCATCAAAAGAGGATCCATAAACGGAGAAGTCGTCCATGAAAACTTCACAAATCTTTTCACAAAAGTCAGAGAATATAGCCATCATGCATGTTTGAAAGGTAGCAGGTGCATTACATAAACCAAAAGGCATACGTCTATAAGCAAAAGTAACAAAAGGGCAAGTAAATATGGTCTTAGCTTGATCATCAGCTGACACAGGTATTTGAGAGAAACCGGAATAACCATCTAGAAAGCAAAAATATGTATGTTTGGATAATCTTTCTAGCATTTGATCAATAAAATGTAAGGGGTAATGATCCTTTTTAGTAGCCTTATTTAATTTGCGGAAATCAATTACCATCCTATAACCTGTAATAATTCTTTGTGGAATCAATTCATCTTTATCATTAGGGACGACAGTAATATCTCCCTTCTTCGGGACACAATGGACAGGACTTACCCACTGACTATCAGCAACGGGATAAATTATACCTGCCTCAAGGAGCTTTAGTATTTCCTTTCTTACCACTTGTTTCATCCCCTGTTCAAGAATTCGTCCGATTAACCAGTTAACTTGCCGATTAATCCCTACTCATAGGGTCACCGAGTAGCCGATAAACCAAAAATTCATCCGATTAATTGATTAAATGGCCGATTAACTTGCCGATTAGCCGATTAATCCCCTACTCGCTAGCCAACCGAGCAGCTACCAGTTAACGATTTCCTCAACAATGGTTTCATCTTAGGATTCAGCCATCGTTGATGATCAATAACTGGTTTGGCATCTTTCTCCAAATTTATTTTGTGTTGACATAGAGTGGGACTAATGCCCTTAAGATCATCAAGAGTATATCCAACAGCAGCACGGTGCTTCTTGAGAGTTTTCAATAATTTTTCTTCTTCCTTATCTGAAAGGTTAGCACTAATATAATAGGATATATCTTCTTTTCGTCAAGATAAGCATATTAAAGAGTATCAGGTAATGGTTTAAGTTCAAACATGGGATCACCCTTGGGTGGAGGAGGATCCCCTATGATTTCAATAGGCAAGTTGTGTTTCAGAATAGGTCCCTGTTTAAAGAACACTTCATCTATTTCCCTTCTTTCATTCATAAACATATCATTTTCATGATCTAGCAAATATTGTTCTAAAGGATCACTAGGAGGTACGGCAATAGTAGCAAGACCAATAATTTCATCTTTACCAGGCAATTCCTCTTCACGGTGTTGTCTACGAAATTTAGAAAAATTGAATTGATGAGACATATCACCCAAACCAATAGTAACAACATCCTTTTCGCAGTCTATCTTAGCATTAATAGTGTTTAAGAAGGGTCTACCAAATATAATGGGACAAAAGCTATCTTGTGGGGAACCAAGAACAAGAAAATCAGCAGGATATTTAGTTTTCCCACACAAGACCTCAACATCTCTAACAATTCCAATTGATGATATAGTGTCTCTATTGGCAATCTTAATTGTGACATCAATTTCTTCTAACTCAGTAGGTGCAATATCATGCATAATTTATTTTTATAAGTCAATAGGTATTGCACTAGCACTAGAACCCATGTCACATAAGCCATGATAACAATGATCTCCTATCTTAACAGAAATAACATGCATGCCTACCACATGTTTATGTTTATCTTTAGCACTAGGTTTAGCAATTCTAGCAGTCTCATCACAGAAATAAATAGCATGCCCATCAATATTATCAACCAATAGATCTTTAAAAATAGCAATATTAGGTTCAACTTTAACTTGCTCAGGAGGTGTATAGGTTCTGATATTGCTTTTATGAACCACAATTGAAGCTTTAGCATGATCCTTTATCCTAACAGGAAAAGGTGGTTTCTCAACATAAGCAGTAGGAACAATAGGATCATTATAAGTGATAGTCTTTTCTTCAACTTTAATAGGTTCAACTACTTTTACTTCTATGGGAGGATGATATTTAAACACTTCTTGTCGGTGTCAAAACCGGCGTATCTCGGGTAGGGGGTCCCGAACTGTGCGTCTAGGCCAGATGGTAACAGGAGGCAGGGAACACGATGTTTTACCCAGGTTCGGGCCCTCTCGATGGAGGTAAAACCCTACATCCTGCTTGATTAATATTGATGATATGGGTAGTACAAGAGTAGATCTACCACGAGATCAAGGAGGCTAAACCCTAGAAGCTAGCCTACAGTATGATTGTTGTATATGGAGTTGATTGCCCACGGACTACAACCCTCCGGTTTATATAGACACCGGATAGGGTTAGGGTTACATAGAGTCGGTTACAATGGTAGGAGATCTTGAATATCCGCATCGCCAAGCTTGCCTTCCAAGCCAAGGAAAGTCCCATCCGGACACGGGACGTAGTCTGCAATCTTGTATCTTCATAGTCCTGGAGTCCGGCTGAAGGTATAGTCCGGCTACCCGAACACCCCCTAATCCAGGACTCCCTCAGTAGCCCCCGAACCAGGCTTCAATGACGTTAAGTCCGGCGCGCAGATTGTTCGGCATTACAAGGCGGGTTCTTCTCCCAATCCTGTGTACCTGTAGGAATAATGTCTGATTTTTGTAATGTATTGCTCCTTGGCTTCCACGCCCAATAATGGCCGTCTTCCACGTGTTAAACGAATGCGAAAAGCCAGGCGTTTTTACATCCACACCCCTAGCCATATAAACGAGCCGCCTATTTAACGGGATGGGGATTCAGGTTCAAACCACATCTTCTCCTCTGCGCGAGTTATCATCAGAGCGCTTCCAGCGAAGGTCCATTCCAACATGACCAGCCGTCGCAGCTCCTCCCCTCGCCCCTCCAGTCCCAAACCCGGGGACTGGGAGAGTTGCACCATCCCGCATAGCGAGTTAGTGTCGCTTCAGGCCAAGGGATTTCTCCCTCAGGCATACATCGTCCCGGTCTGAGCCGGTCTCGCCACCTACAATGGCGGAAAACAAGCGGAGAGCACCCCCAATTCTTCTAAAGGAGAGCGGGTGTGCCTCGTCCCCTATCTAATAAGGGGACTGGGATTTCCAATTCATCCATTTCTCTGCGGGCTTCTGGAGTTCTACGGCCTCCACCTGCACAATCTCACGCCCGCCTCCGTATTACATATCGCGGGTTTCGTCGCCCTTTGCGAGCTATTTTTAGGCGTTGAGGCTCATTTCGCACTGTGGAAGAGGTTATTCTGCCTAGTGCCCCATTCTGAAGAGGGGTCCATATACCAAGTGGGCGGAGCCGAAGTATGGCGCATCGCCGGGACCGGATACCTACCCGGAACCCCAAAGGAGGCGTCCGAGGACTGGCCTTCGGAATGGTTTTACATAGATGACGTCCCGCTACCGGACCCTATCCGGGTCAGTCTTCCTGAGTTCAACAGTGCTCCATTGAAGAAACGCTTGAGCTGGCGTCCGCAGAGCTCTCAGAGAGAAAGCGACAGAGACGTCCTTTACCTGATGGGCCGGATAAGACTGTTGGCTTATTCCGGACTAACCATGATTGGAGTCATGGCCGCATGCATTATGCGGGGGGTGCAGCCGCTTCAATATAGAGGCCACCCCATGTGGGATTTCAACGAGGAGGATAACGCCACACGTTACGGTCGTAAGGGGCTGGCCTCAGCCGCCGCCTTAGTAAAGATCTTATCCTCTTTGTACAAGGGAGAAAAGGAGGAATTCCTCTGCGTCAACCCGTAGGCCGGATTCAGTATGTATGATCCTCCAAGTTGGGTAAGTGAACAATTGCGCTTGCTCGTTTGTTTTATACTCCCACAGTTAGATAGGTAGTCTAACGACTTTAATGCAGGAACTGCGACAGGAGGTAAAGGATATAAATAGCCGCCCTCCACAGCCCGAGGACCCAGAATGGTCCCTCAATCCGGACTCCAAAGAGGATCCGGACATATCGGTGGAGCTTATGGACGGGGTGTTCCATCAACTAAGCAAGGACAATACCTTGGTAGCCATTACGGCGGATTACCCAGGGTTAATCCCGGCCTCCCAGGTGACAGAAACCGGGGTCTTATTCCCTTGAAAGAGATTCCACCCTCACGTATCCCGGTGTTTCTGACGACAACCGTGTTTTGCAGGGGAGATTTCCGAGGCAGGAGGCCGAACTTGCGGCGGCTAGCCAACGAGGGGCCGCAGGGCCTCGTGGGGCAAAAAGGAATGTAGTCCGGACTGAGATGCCGACGCAAAGGTATAGTGCACCCTCTGTTTCCCTGGAGTTATTCTGTCAGGGCATATTAACGTTCGTGCTATCTTCAGAACGAAGAGACCTCACCGGACTACATCCGGAGAGGTTGCCAATCGCGCCTCCACCAGACAGGCTCCAACGTCTGGCCAGGAAGCGGAGGCGAGCACAAGGCGCGCACCGGACGCTCCTCCGACAGAGGATGTGGACGGGCTGTCTGCCACAAATTCTGAAGTGGAGAGTGCCATGAACCACAGGCGTCGCCGGACAATTCTACGCGACGCTTGTTTCTCCCAAGAGGCTTTAGATGCCTTTAATTCGGGAGATGCGTACCTCCGTGCCGCTCAAAATGGTTTAGCCAGAGCCACGGAGCAGTATGTAAAAGACATACGGGTAAGAAAATTTTGGTTAAATATATATATATATATATATATATATATATATATATATATATATGCCAGTAGCCCCTGAGACTTGAAGCAGTTAGAGCAACTGATTTAAGGATCATTTAATATGCAGGTTCTTGCAGAGAAGAATACCGTGCTGTCCCAGGAGCTGGAAAAGTGCAAGGCCCAACTAGAGGCCGCACTAGCCGCAGCAGGGGAGCCCAAAGAGACCCCCTCAGGTAAGATACACTTCGAAAGATTAGTATTGTGCGGTGTGGGTGCAAATCTGACAATTCATATTGCAGATGGCGCCGGACTCGATCCGAACAAGCAACAACTCTTACGCCGACGAAAGGCCGGTGAGAGTACGTTGACAAAGGTGAGGCGAGAGAAGAATGATCTTCAGGATGCCAACACCAAGGTGGACGTCGAACTTAAAGATGTTCGTGGCCAGCTATCGGACTCCACGAAGGAGAATCAACGGCTTCGACGCGGCATTTTTAGTAAGTGCTTGAACGAACTTTGAAAAAAGAGTTCGGCGAGGAAGTCGACTAATAGAGTAATATCTGTAGGTATGCTCACGTGTCGTCCTGCAGAGGAGATGCCCGGTTCTACGGGTGACCTTCTTCCCGAACTCTTGCAACTGCACGAGCAAGTTCGGCAGGCGATGCGAGGTATTGCCCATGCCTTATGGCCTGCCCACTCCGTGCCCGAGGGCCTTGGAGAGCTTAGGGAGAAGCTGAAGGGAGCTCGGCGGCGCTTCCGGTTGTGGAAGATATCGGCCTGCCGACAAGGCGCTAGGGAGGCCTGGGCCATGGTGAAGACCCGTTTTACGAAGTCTGACCCGAACCACATGGCCGAGGTCGGACCAGTGGGGCCTGACGGGAAGGAGATCCCTGTAAGCTTAGTATACAGCCAAGTAGAGTTGGCCGCGAAGTATTCCCAGCAGGACTGTAAATTAGACAGCCTGTTAGATGGTATAGAAGAGGAATACAATCAGTCAGAATGACTGTGTAATTTTGAATTGACATGTGTAATGCCTTCTAGCCGGATTGTAGATCGTTTGTCGTTGCCGACCTTTTCGCTTCAACCTCGGGACCTGACGGTCCGGAGTGTGTCCGAATACCCTAGCGGTTATATAAGAACCGGGGTATGCGTGGAGACCAGGCGTAGGGGTCATCAGTGCTTTATCAGACAAGTGCCCAACTAGTTATGTTATATTACATGGTTAGTAAGAAACATCTTCCAGAGAGAATAGTTCCGTTAAGGGTTCCTTTCGCTGGGAGGCATGCCCTAAGGTGCATGTCCGGACTGCGTGAAGAGACGCAGAGAAAAAGGCATCTGGGGGCGCATAAAATAAGTAAAAAGGTCATCTTTTATTTCACCGACCGAATATTCCCTTAAGAACGCTAGCTTTCGGCTTCACCCAGTCTGAGGTACACATCCGGCTGACCCGGCGGTAACAATCGCAGAGGTGCTCCCTTTACCGCCTAGCCAAACAATCAGGAATGTAGGGGTAAGCACAAGAGCCAGGCAACCCAGCTTGGCCAAAACTTAAGTCATATCGATGCATATAATGGTGAAGAAAAAGGTACATGCGGAAGTTTGACGCATGTGTGGGGCGTGAAGCCCATATAAATAAGCTTCTGTTAAAGAAGCCCCCAGGTTTAATGAGCGCGAGTGGCGCGTCACTATATGAGACTTTAAGGGCTATAAAAGAAAAAATGGGAAGTAGAGAAATGTAAGACAGAAAAATACAAAAAAGAATGGACAGAGGAAGGAGAAGAACACAGAGTCCGGCGCTAGGCATAGAATCTTCGGAGACGGGTGGCGTTCCACGGGTTCGGCTCGAGTCGGTTGTTCGACGCATCTCGCAGGCGGTACGCCCCACCAGTCAGGACTTGGTCGATTATGAATGGACCTTCCCACTTGGGCTTGAGTTTGTCCTTTTTCTTATCCGGCAGGCGTAGAACTAGTTCGCCAACATTGTAATTTTTGGCCCATACTTCTCTGCTTTGATATCTTCAGGCCTGCTATTGATAAAATGCGGAACGGGCTTTTGCCACATCGTGCTCCTCCTCCAAGGCGTCCAAGTGGTCCTGCCGATCGAGCTCGGCTTCTCTTTCTTCGTACATGCGCACTCTAGGTGAGTCATGAATTATGTCGCAGGGCAGAACTGCTTCTGCGCCATACATCTTAAAAAATGGTGTGTATCCGGTGGTGCGATTTGGCGTGGTCCGCAGCCCCCATAGCACGGAGTCGAGCTCCTCTACCCAGTGCGTGTTAGATTCCTTGAGGGACCGCACTAGTCTGGGTTTAATGCCGCTCATGATAAGACCATTTGCACGTTCGACCTGGCCGTTGGTTTGTGGGTGATAGACGGAAGCATAATCGAGCTTGATGCCCATGTTTTTGCATCAGAGTTTTACCTCGTCGGCGGTAAAGTTTGTACCGTTATCGGTTATGATGCTGTGGGGGACGCCATAACGGTGTACAACCCCGGATATGAAGTCTATCACAGGTCTGGATTCGGCCGTTTTAACAGGCTTGGCTTCTATCCATTTGGTGAACTTATCCACCATGACCAGTAAGTATTTTTTCCTATGGGTTCCACATTTAAGGGGTCCGACCATGTCAAGCCCCCAGACCGCAAAAGGCCAGGTGATGGGTATAGTTTGGAGTGCAGTGGGTGGCATATGGCTTTGGTTGGCAAATAGTTGGCAACCAGCGCATCGTTGGACTAGGTCCTGAGCGTCTGCCCGGGCCGTCGGCCAGTAAAAGCCTGTACGGAAAGCCTTGCTAACAAGGGACCGAGCAGCAGCGTGGTGACCACCGAGTCCGGCATGAATTTCAGCCAGAAGGTTCTGCCCTTCCTCTTCGGAGATGCACCTTTGAAGGACTCCGGTAGTGCTTTTCTTGTAAAGTTCTCCCTCATGGACTCTGTAGGCCTTAGATCGCCGTACTATGCAGTGGGCCTCGTTTTGGTCCTCCGGGAGTTCCTGCCTAGTAAGGTAGGCTAGGAATGGTTCTGTCCATGGGGCGATAACCGCCATTATTACGTGGGCTGAAGGTGTAATTTCGTTGGTAGAGCCTCCAATTGTGTCAGATTGTTCGACATCGAGTGGTGCGGCTGGGTTCGGGCTGTTATTTGCGGGTTCCCCCTCCCATGCTACGGATGGCTTGAACAATCTTTCCAAAAAGACGTTGGGGGGGGACTGCATCGCGTTTTGCTTCGATGCGTGCTAGGACGTCCGCCGCTTGATTGTTTTCTCAGGCTATATGGTGAAACTCCAGCCCTTCGAACCGAGCTGACATTTTTAGGACGGCGTTGCGGTAAGCTGCCATTTTTGGTTCCTTAGCGTCGAATTCTCCATTTATTTGGGATATCGCGAGGTTTGAATCCCCGCGTACCTCTAGGCGCTGGATACCCATGGATACTGCTATCCGGAGGCCATGTAGGAGGGCCTCATATTCGGCTGCATTGTTGGAATCCGTGTACATGATCTGGAGCACATATTGGACTGTGTCTCCTGTGGGGGACGTCAGGACGACGCCAGCCCCCAGTCGGGCCAACATTTTGGAGCCATCGAAATGCATAATCCAGTTTGAGTATGTGTCGTACTCTTTAGGGAGCTCGGCCTCCATCCATTCTGCGACGAAGTCGGCCAAAACTTGCAATTTAATAGCTTGCCGTGGCTTATAGGTTATGTCGAACGGGAGGAGCTCGATGGCCCATTTTGCAATCCGGCCCGTTGCATCGCGGTTGTTGATAATATCGTTGAGTGGTACTTCCGAGGCTACTGTTATGGAACACTCTTGAAAGTAGTGTCGTAGCTTCCAGGATGCCATGAATACCGCGTATGCAATCTTTTGATAATGCGGGTACCGTGATTTGCATGGAGTGAGGACAGTGGACACGTAGTAGACCGGCCTTTGAAGGGGGAATTTGTGTCCGTCCGTTTCCCGCTCGACAACGAGCACTGCGTTGACAACTTGGTCTGTTGCTGCGATGTACAATAACATTGGTTCGCCAGTGTTTGGCACGACCAGGACTGGGTTTGTTGCCAATATGGCTTTTATTTCATCAAGTCCAGCCGTGGCGGCATCCGTCCACTCGAAGTGTTCGGTGCGCCGAAGGAGGCGATAGAGGGGTAGTGCCTTTTCTCCCAAGCGGGAGATGAAGCGGCTTAAAGCCGCCACGCATCTGATTAATTTTTGTATTTGTTTCAGGTCCTTTGGGACATCCAATTGTGACAAAGCTCGGATCTTGGCTGGGTTTGCTTCAATTCCTCTACCGGATACAATGAAGCCCAAGAGCTTTCCGGCTGGAACGCCGAAGACGCATTTTTCTGGGTTGAGCTTGATTTCATATTTTCGGAGGTTATCGAATGTAAGCCTCAAGTCGTCTACTAGGGATTCGACATGTCTTGATTTGACGACCACATCATCCACATACGCCTCCCCTATTTTGCCGATCTGGTTTGCCAGACCTGTCTGGATCATGTGCTGATATGTTGCGCCGACGTTTTTCAGCCCGAAGGGCATTGTGTTGAAGCAGAATGGGCCGTATGGTGTGATGAATGCTGTTGCAGCTTGGTTTGATTCAGCCATCTTGATTTGATGGTAACCGGAGTATGCGTCGAGGAAACACAAGAAATCGTGTCCTGCGGTGGCATCGATAATTTGATCGATACGTGGGAGGAGGAAGGGATCCTTTGGGCAAGCCTTGTTAAGGTCTTTAAAATCGACACACAGGCGCTAGGATTTGTCCTTCTTTGGTACCATCACCAGGTTCGCTAGCCAGTCCGAATGTTTTATGTCTCTGATGAATCCGGCCTCCAATAGTTTGGCTAGCTCCTCTCCCATAGCCTGTCTCTTGGGTTCGGAAAAACGCCGAAGGGCTTGTTTGACAGGTTTAAATCCTTTTAGGATATTTAAGCTGTGTTTGGCCAGCCTGCGTGGGATCCCTAGCATGTCTGAAGAGTGCCAAGCGAAGATGTCCCAGTTCTCTCGTAGGAACTCTCGCAGTGCGGCGTCCGCATCAGGGTTCAGTCGTGCCCCGATGGAAGCTGTTTTATTGGGGTCCGTTGGATGGACTTGGAATTTGACTATTTCGTCAGCAGGCTTGAAGGATGTGGATTTGGATCTCTTATCGAGTATCACATCATCCCTGTTAACCGTGGAGCGCAGTGCAGTTAGTTCCTCGGCCGCTAAGGCTTCAGATAGCGCCTCAAGGGCTAATGCGGCCGTCTTGTTTTCGGCGCGGAGTGCTATGTCCGGATCACTAGCTAGAGTGATAATTCCGTTCGGCCCAGGCATCTTAAGCTTCATGTACCCGTAATGGGGTATTGCTTGGAGCTTCCTGCCCTAGTAAAGCGTGATGTCCGCTCTTAAACGGGGCCACCTGAAACGTGACTTCTTCGGATCTGTAATTATCCGGCATGCCGAACACCACATCTAGTGTGATTTTTCCTGTGCAGCGCGCTTCCTGACTGGGGATTATTCCTCTAAAGGTTGTGTTGCTTCGCTCGACGCGGTTCCAGTCTATTTCCATTTTTTGAAGGGTTTCCTCATAAATGAGGTTCAGTCCGCTGCCTCCATCCATGAGCACCTTAGTTAGGCGAAAGCCGTCCACTATGGGACTAAGGACCAATGCGGCTGGTGCTCGGGCTATTCGGAATCTAGGTTCATCACATGCGTTGAAGGTAATGGCAGTGTCGCTCCATGGATTTATTGTTGCAACTTGATAGACTTCGGCGAGGCTGCGGAGTGTTCTTTTTCGCACATTGTTTGATGCGAAAGTCTCGAAGACTGTGAGAACGGTACTGGTGTCCTTAGGCTGGCTTTCTGCAGCCTCCGGAATTAAGAGGTCCTCGCCGATTTTGGCCACCTGCCGGAGTATCCAACATGCTCTAAGGCTATGAGTTGGTGTGGCGTCCTCTGTACCGTGAATTCTACAGGGTCCATCAAGCCATCTTTCCAGTATGGTTCCATGCCCTGTAGAGGGTTTTGGCTTTTTGGTGTTTATCCCGGGTGTCCTATGATGATGCACCCTCTTAGTTCGGATGGGATTACTATTCAAGGCCGGATTATCCCAAAATTTTATTTCGGTTTTCCAGGTGCTTTCCATCGCACAGTATTTTTGTGCTATGGACGCCAAGTCAGCGAAGCGTGTAATATCACGACGACTTACGGCGTTAAGGATTCCCTTGTCCGTGCAATTACTGCAGAAAATTGAGATTGCTTCTCCCTCACGGCAATCCTTTATCCTGTTCATAACCAGGAGGAATCTGGCCCAGTAATGATGTACTGTTTCCTCGGGCCTCTGCCTGATTTGGGAGAGATCTCTTATGATCGGGTGGGTTGGTGTCGTTGATTCTGAAACCTCACCCAATCCAAGATTCGGAGGCCGAAGAGTTTCCGAACTCTGAATTTTGGATTCTTGGGTGTTGTCCAATGAATCTGGCCCGATGCCTGATGCTAAGCTCAGGTCTTGAGTTACATCCTCCCCTCCGCGGGTATCCGGCTTGGAGGGGTCGGGAATTCGGACGTAGCTAGTCCTTAAAATAGATGAAGGGTCGCCGCACTGCGCCTCTACCACGGCAACATGGTGGGTGACTTGGGGAGAGTTAATTTCTCTTAGATCGGGTTTAAGCCCAACCTGGTCGTAATCCGTAGCGACCCCCAGGGCGGCGATGCAATCCAAGAGCTCGTTTACGGAAGAGAGCTCCATTGGATCTAGCTGCTCGACGAACTCCGAGCTGACGTGTAGGTTGCTTTTGATGACCCGAGAGGTCACCGTCGGTGCAACAACCGAACATGTGGTCATGAGGAAACCACCTAGCCGGAGGGTTTGGCTGACAGCCAAGGCTCCCTTAGCAACGGCACCATCTTTAAAGACGGGAGGAGGCATCCTTCCTGATTGCGACGGCACAGAGGAACTCTCAATAAAAGCACCAATGTCGGTGTCAAAACCGACGGATCTCAGGTAGGGGGTCCCGAACTGTGCGTCTAGGCCGGATGGTAACAGGAGGCAGGGAACACGATGTTTTACCCAAGTTCGGGCCCTCTCGATGGAGGTAAAACCCTACGTCCTGCTTGATTAATATTGATGATATGGGTAGTACAAGAGTAGATCTACCACGAGATCAAGGAGGCTAAACCCTAGAAGCTAGCCTACGGTATGATTGTTGTATATGGAGTTGATTGCCTACGGACTACAACCCTCCGGATTATATAGACACCAAATAGGGTTAGGGTTACATAGAGTCGGTTACAATGGTAGGAGATCTTGAATATCCGCATCGCCAAGCTTGCCTTCCACGCCACAGAAAGTCCCATCCGGACACGGGACGTAGTCTTCACTCTTGTATCTTCATAGTCCTGGAGTCCAGCTGAAGGTATAGTCCGGCTACCCGAACACCCCCTAATCCAGGACTCCCTCACTTCTCCTTAGGGAGATCAACATGAGCAGCAAAAGATTCACAAAAAGAAGCTACTATCTCAGAGTCAAGTCCATATTTAGTGCTAAATAAACTTAAAACATCGGTATCCATAAAAGATTTAACACAATCAAACTTAGGTGTTATACCTGACTCCTTACCTTCGTCGAGATCCCAATCTTCAGAGTTGCGTTTAATTCTTTCCAATAAATCCCATTTGAATTCAATAGACTTCATCATAAAAGAACCAGTACAAGAAGTATCGAGCATGCATGGTGCGATTGTTGTCAGAAAGCCGAGCATAATTTTTTTGAATAATCATTTCTCTTAAGAGCTCATGATTGGGGCATGAATATAACATTGAATTAAGCCTCCCCCAAGCTTGAGCGATGATTTCTCCTTCGTGAGGCCAAAAATTATATATATAATTACGATCACGATGAACAAGATGCATAGGATAAAACTTCTGATGAAATTCCAATTTCAATCATTTGTAGTTCCATGATCCCATATCATCACATAGCCTATACCATGTCAATGCATCTCCCTTCAAAGATAAAGGGAAGACCTTCTTCTTGATAACATCATCGGGCATACCTGCAAGCTTAAATAATCCACAAACCTCATCCACATAGATTAGGTGCTCATGAGGATGTAATGTTCCATCTCCTGCAAAAGGATTAGCTAGCAGTTTCTCTATCATACCCGAAGGAATTTCAAAGTAAACATTTTCATTTTCAGTAGGTTCAGTAGGTTGAGGAGCAACTCTTTGCTCTACTTGTCGGGGTGAAGATACCCCGAACAAGCCCCCAGAGGATTACTTTCCATAGTAACAAGTGACAGTAAATTTCAGCACAGTATATAAATTTTTCCTTACCAAATTCCACCTACCAAAGGCGCTTCACTCCCCGGCTACGGCGCCAGAAAAGAGTCTTAATGACCGACAAGTATTGGGGATCTATCGTAGTCCTTTCGATAAGTAAGAGTGTCGAACCCAACGAGGACCAGAAGGAAATGATAAGCGATTTTCAGCAAGGTATTCTCCACAAGCACTGAAATTATAGGTAACAGATAGTTTTGTGATAAGATAATTTGTAATAGGTAACAAGTAACAAAAGTAAATAAAGTGCAGCAAGGTGGCCCAATCCTTTTGTTGGGGATCGTAGCAGAAATTTAAAATTTTCTACGCATCACCAAGATCAATCTACGAAGTAATCTAGAAACGAGGGGAAGGAGAGTGCATCTACATACCCTTGTAGATCGCTAAGCGGAAGCGTTGCAAGAACGCGGATGAAGGAGTAGTACTCGTAGCGATTCAAATAGCGGTTGATTCCGATCTAAGTGCCGAACCACGGCGCCTCCGCGTTCAACACACATGCAGCCCGGTGACGTCTCCTACGCCTTGATCCAGCAAGGGGAGAAGGAGAGGTTGGGGAAGACTCCATCCAGCAGCAGCACGACGGCATGGTGGTGAAGGAGGAGCGTGGCAATCCTGCAGGGCTTCGCCAAGCACCGCGGGAGAAGAGGAGGACTTGGGAGAGGGGGAGGGCTGCGCCAGAACTTTGGTGCGGCTGCCGTCCCACCCCCCACATATATATAGGGGCAAGGGAAAGGGGGGCCGGCCCCCTCAGATCCAATCTGAGGAGGGGGCGGCGGCCAGGGGGGGTTGCCTTGCCCCCCAAGGCAAGGGGGGCGCCCCACCTTTAGGGTTTCCCCAAACCCTAGGCGCATGGGCCCTAGGGGGAGGCGCCCAGCCCACTTAGGGGCTGGTCCCTCTCCACACACAGCCCATAGGACCCTCCGGGGCAGGTGGACCCTCCCGGTGGACCCCCGGAACCCCTCCGATGGTCCCGGTACAATATCGGTAACCCCCGAATTATTCCGGTGACCGTATGATGACTTCCCATAGATAAATCTTTACCTCCGGACCATTCCGGAACTTCTCGTGATGTCCGGGATCTCATCCGGGACTCCGAACAACATTCGGTAACCACGTACATCTATTCCCTACAACCCTAGCGTCATCGAACCTTAAGTGTGTAGACCCTACGGGTTCGGGAGTCATGCAGACATGGCCGAGACAACTCTCCTGTCAATAACCAACAGCGGGATCTGGATACCCATGTTGGCTCCCGCATGCTCCACGATGATCTCATCGGATGAACCACGATGTCAAGGATTCAATCAATCCCGTATACAATTCCCTTTGTCCATCGGTATGATACTTGCCCGAGATTCGATCGTCGGTATCTCGATACCTTGTTCAATCTCGTTACCGGCAAGTCTCTTTACTCATTCCATAACACATCATCCCGTGATAACCTCCTTGATCACATTGTGCACATTATGATGATGTCCTACCGAGTGGGCCCAGAGATACCTCTCCGTTTACACGGAGTGACAAAATCCCAGTCTCGATTCGTGCCAACCCAATAGACACTTTTGGAGATACCTGTAGTGTACCTTTATAGCCACCTAGTTACGTTGTGACGTTTGGCACACCCAAAGCACTCCTACGGTATCTGGGAGTTGCACAATCTCATGGTCTAAAGAAATGATACTTGACATTAGAAAAGCTTTAGCATACGAGCTACACGATCTTTGTGCTAGGCTTAGGATTGGGTCTTGTCCATCACATCATTCTCCTAATGATGTGATCCCATTATCAACGACATCCAATGTCCATGGTCAGGAAACCGTAACCATCTATTGATCAACGAGCTAGTCAACTAGAGGCTTACTAGGGACATGGTGTTGTCTATGTATCCACACATGTATCTAAGTTTCCTATCAATACAATTCTAGCATGGATAATAAACGATTATCATGAACAAGGAAATATAATAATAACCAATTTATTATTGCCTCTAGGGCATATTTCCAACAGTCTCCCACTTGCACTAGAGTCAATAATCTAGTTCACATCGCCATGTGATTAACACTCACAGGTCACATTGCCAGGTGACCAACATCCAAGAGTCTACTAGACTCAATGATCTAGTTCACATCACTATGTGATAAACACTCAAAGAGTTCTGGGTTTGATCATGTTATGCTTGTGAGAGAGGTTGTAGTCAACGGGTCTTGCCATATTCAGATCCCTATGTATTTCACAAAACTTTATGTCATATCGTAGATGCTGCTACCACGTTCCACTTGGAGTTATTCCAAATTGTTGCTCCATTATACGTATCCGGTATCTCTACTCAGAGCTATCCGGATAGGTGTTAAGCTTGCATCGACATAACTCTTTACGTCGAACTCTTTATCAGCTCCATAACCGAGAAACATCTCTAAGGATAATTTTGACCGCTATCTGGTGATCTACTCCTAGATCACCTTTGTACCCTCTTGCCAAACATGTGGCAAGGCACACATCAGGTGCGGTACTTCAGCATGGCATACCGTATAGAGCCTATGACAAAAGCATAGGGGAAGACCTTCGTCCTTCCTCTTTCTTCTGTCATGGTCAATCTTCAAGTCTTACTCAACTTCACACCTTACAACTCAGGCAAGAACCCCTTCTTTGACTGATCTATTTTGAACTCCTTCAAAAACATGTCAAGGTGTGCGTTCTTTGAAAGCACCATCATGCGTCTTGATCTATCTCTATAGATCTTGATGCCCAATATGTAAGCAGCTTTATCCAGGTCTTCCTTTGAAAAACACTCTTCAAACAACCGTTTATGCTTTCTAGAAATTCTACATTATTTTGGATCAACAATATGTCGTCCACATATACTTATCAGAAATGTTGTAGTGCTCCCACTCACTTTCTTGTAAATACAAGTTTCTAGCAAACATTGTATAAACCTAAAAGCTTTGATCACTCTATCAAAGCATATATTCTGACTCCGAGATGCTTGCTCTAGTCCATAGAAGGATCGCTGGAGCCAGCATACCTTTTAGCATCCTTAGGATCGACAAAACTTTGATTGTATCACATACAACTCTTTCTTACGAAAACTGGTAAGAAAACTTGTTTTTGACATCCATCTGTCGGATTTCCTAATCGAAAAATACAGCTAATGCTAACATGATTCCGACGGACTTAAGCATCGCTACGGGTGAGAAATTCTCATCGTAGTCAACTCCTTGAACTTGTGAAAAGACTCTTTCCCACAAGTCGAGCTTCATAGACGGTAACATTACCGCCCACGTCCGTCTTCTTCTTAAAGATCCATTTATCTCAATGGCTTGCCGATCAACGGGCAAGTCCACCAAAGTCCATAATTTGTTCTGATATATGGATCCTATCTCGGATTTCATGGCTTCTAATCATCTGTCAAAATACGGGCCCACCATCGCTTCTCCATAGCTCGTAGGTTTATTGTTGTCTAACAACATGATATCTAAGACAGGATTACCGTACCACTTAGGAGTAGCACATATCCTTGTCGACCTATGAGGTTCGGTAGCAACTTGATCCGAAGCTTTATGATCACTATCATTAACTTCCTATTCAACAGACGTAGGCGCCATAGAAAACATCTTTCTGTGTTGCATCACTCTCTGGTTGAAGTAAAGGTTCAACAACCTCATCAAGTTCTATCTTCCTCCCACTCAATTCTTTTGAGAGAAACTCCTTCTTGAGAAAGGACCCGTTCTTAGCGACAAACAATTTGCCCTCGGATCTGAGATAGATGGTGTACCCAACTGTCACCTTTGGGTATCCTATGAAGATGTGTTTGTCCGCTTTGGGTTCGAGCTTCTCCGGCTGAAGCCTTAAGCATCGCAGCCCCAAACATTAAGAAATGACAACTTTGGTTTCTTGCCAAACCAATGTTCATACGACATCGTTTCAACGGACTTAAATGGTGTCCTATCTAAAGTGAATGCAGCTGTCTCTAACGCATAACCTCAAAATGAAAATGGTAGATTGGTAAGAGACATCATAGATCGCACCATATCTCATAGGGTTCGATTACGACGTCCGGACACACCATTATTTTGTGGTGTTCCAGGTGGCTTCAACTGTGAAACAATTCCACAATGTCTTAAGTGATTGCCAAACTCATAACTCAGAAAATCCCCTTTTGATCAGATCGTAGGAACATGATCTTATTGTTATGATGATTCTTAACTTCACTCTAAAATCGCTTGAACTTTTCAAATGTTTCAGACTTGTGCTTCATTAAGTAGATATACCTATATCTACCCAAATCGTCAGTGAAGATGAGAAAATAGCGATATCCACCGTACGCTTCAATTCTCATTGGATCACACGCATCAGCATGCATGATTTCCAACAAGTCACTTGCCCGTTTCATTGTACCTGAAAACGGGGTCTTAGTCATCCTGCCCATGAGGCATGGCTCGCATGTGTCAAGTGATTCAAAATCAAGTGACTCCAAACATCCATCGACATGGAGTTTCTTCATGCATCTTACGCCAATATGACCTAAGCGGCAGTGCCACGAGAAAGTGGTACTATCATTATTAACTCTACATCTTTTGGCGTGAACATGTGTATTACCACGACCGAGATTCGATGAACCATTCACATAGGGTGCATGACCATGAAAGGTATCATTCATGTAAACAGAATAACCATTATTCTCTGACTTAAATGAATGACCGTATTGCAATGAATATGATCTAATCATATTCATGCTCAACGTAGACACCTGATAACATTTATCTAGGTTCAATACTAATCCCGAAGGCAGATGGAGCGTGCGATGGTGATCTCATCAACTTTGGAAACACTTCCAACACACATCGTCACCTCGCCCTTAGCCAGTCTCCGTTTAGTCCGTAGCTTTTGTTTCAAGTCACCAATAATAGCAACTAAACCGATATCCAATACCCAGGTGCTACCAGGAGTACTAGTGAGGTACACATTAATAACACGTATATACTTTGAAGTTGCCAGCCTTCTTATCTACCATGCATTTGGGGTAATTCCGCTACCAGTGACCGTTCCCCTTACAATAGAAGCACTTAGTCTCGGGTTTGGGTTCAACCTTGGGTTCCTTCACTGGAGCGGCAACTGGTTTGCCATCCATGAAGTTTCCCTTCTAGCCCTTGCCCTTCTTGAAACCAGTGGTCTTGTTAAACCATCAACACTTGATGCTCCTTCTTGATTTCTACCTTTTGCGGTCTTAAGCACCGCGAACAACTCCGAGATCAACTCCATCCCTTGCATGTCATAATTCATCATGAAGATCTAGTAGCTTAGTGATAGTGGCTAGAGAACTCTATCAATCACTATCTTATCTGAAAGTTTAACTCCCACTTGATTTAAGTGATTGTAGCACCCAGACATTCTGAGCACATGCTCACTAGCTGAGCTATTCTCCTCCATCTTGTTGGCTAAAGAACTTGTCAGAGGTCTCACACCTCTCAACATGGGCACGAGCCTGAAATCCCAATTTCAGCTCTTGGAACATCTCAGATGTTCTATGGCATTCAAAACGTCATTGGAATCCCGATTCTAAGCCGTAAAGTATGGTGCACTAAACTATCAAGTAGTCATCAGGATGTGTCTGTGAGGTGTTCACAACATCCACAGACGACGTTGTAGGGGTTTGCACATCGAGCGGTGCATCAAAGACGTAAGCCTTCTGTGTAGCAGTGAGGACACTCCTCGGACTACGGACCTAGTCCGCATCATTGCTTACAATATCTTTCAACTTAATCTTTCTCTAGGAACGTATTGAAACAGGGAGCTACAACGTGAGCTATTTATCTGCAACATATTTGCAAAGATAATTTAGACTATGTTCATGATAATTGAGTTCATCTAATCAAATTATTTAATGAACTCCCACTCAGATAGACATCCCTCTAGTCATCTAAGTGAAACATGATCCGAATCGACTAGGCCGTGTCCGATCATCACGTGAGACGGACTAGTCATCAATGGCGAACATCTCATGTTGATCGTATCTTCTATACGACTCATGTTCGACCTTTTGGTCTTCCGTGTTACGAGGCCATGTCTGTACATGCTAGGCTCGTCAAGTCAACCTAAGTGTTTCGCATGTGTCCCGAGGCCATGTCTGTACATGCTAGGCTCGTCAACACCCGTTGTATTCGAACGTTAGAATCTATCACACGCGATCATCATGTGGTGCTTCGAAACAACAAACCTTCGCATAGGTGCACAGTTAGGGGGAACACTTTTCTTGAAATTTTAGTGAGGGATCATCTTATTTAAGCTACCGTCATTCTAAGCAAATAAGATGCAAAACATGATAAACATCAGAGGCAATCAAATAGTGACATGATATGGCCAATATCATTTTGCTCCTTCTGATCTCCATCTTCGGGGCTCCATGATCATCGTTGTCACCGACATGACACCATGATCTCCATCATCGTGTCTTCTTGAAGTTGTCTCGTCATCTATTACTTCTACTACTATGGCTAACGCTTTAGCAATAAAGTAAAGTAATTACATGACTATTATGTTGACACGCAAGTCATAAATAAATTAAGACAACTCCTATGGCTCCTGCCGGTTGTCATACTCATCGACATGCAAGTCATGATTCCTATTACAAGAACATGATCAATCTCATACATCACATATATCATTCATCACATCCTTTTGGCCATATCAGATCACAAGGCATATGCTGCAAAAACAAGTTAGACGTCCTCTAATTGTTGTTGCAAGTTTTTATGTGGCTGCTATAGGTTTCTAGCAAGAACATTTCTTACCTACGCGAAAACCACAACGTGATATGCCAATTTCTATTTACCCTTCATAAGGACACTTTTCATCGAATCCGATCCGACTAAAGTGGGAGAGACAGACACCCGCTAGCCACCTTATGCAGCTAGTGCATGTCAGTCGGTGGAACTAGTCTCACGTAAGCGTACATGTAAGGTCGGTCCGGGTCGCTTCATCCCACGATGCCACCGAATCAAGATAAGACTAGTAACGACAAGTAAATTGACAATATCGACGCCCACAACTGCTTTGTGTTCTACTCGTGCATAGAAACTACGCATAGACCTAGCTCATGATGCCACTTTTGGGGATCATAGCAGAAATTTAAAATTTTCTACGCATCACCAAGATCAATCTATGGAGTAATCTAGCAACGACGGGAAGGAGAGTGCATCTACATACCCTGGTAGATCGCTAAGCGGAAGCGTAGAAAGAACGAGGATGAAGGAGTCGTACTCGTAGCGATTCAAATCGCGGTTGATTCCGATCTAAATGCCGAACCACGGCGCCTCCGCGTTCAACACACGTGCAGCCCGGCGACGTCTCCTATGCCTTGATCCAGCAAGGGGAGAAGAAGAGGTTGGGGAAGACTCCATCCAGCAGCAGCACGACGGCATGGTGGTGAAGGAGGAGCGTGGCAATCCTGCAGGGCTTCGCCAAGCACCGCGGGAGAAGAGGAGGACTTGGGAGAGGGGGAGGGCTGCGCCAGAACTTTGGTGCGGCTGCCCTCCCACCCCCCCCCATATATATAGGGGCAAGGGGGAGGGGGCCCGGCCCCCTCAGATCCAATCTGAGGAGGGGGCGGCGGCCTGGGGGGTTGCCTTGCCCCCCAAGGCAAGGGGGGCGCCCCCCCCCTTTAGGGTTCCCCCAAACCCTAGGCGCATGGGCCCTAGGGGGGAGGCGCCCAGCCCACTAAGGGGCTGGTCCCTCTCCACACACAGCCCATAGGGCCCTCCGGGGCAGGTGGACCCTCCCGGTGGACCCCCGGAACCCCTCTGGTGGTCCCGGTACAATACCGGTAACCCCCCGAATTATTCCGGGGACCGTATGATGACTTCCCATATATAAATGTTTACCTCCGGACCATTCCGGAACTCCTCGTGACGTCCGGGATCTCATCCGGGACTCCGAACAACATTCGGTAACCACGTACATCTATTCCCTATAACCCTAGCGTCATCGAACCTTAAGTGTATGGACCCTACGGGTTCGGGAGTCATGCAGACATGGCCGAGACAACTCTCCGTCAAAAACCAACAGCGAGATCTGGATACCCATGTTGGCTCCCGCATGCTCCACGATGATCTCATTGGATGAACCACGATGTCAAGGATTCAATCAATCCCGTATACAATTCCCTTTGTCCATCGGTACGATACTTGCCCAAGATTCGATCGTCGGTATCTCGATACCTTGTTCAATCTCGTTACCGGCAAGTCGCTTTACTCGTTCCATAACACATCATCCCGTGATCAACTCCTTGATCACATTGTGCACATTATGATGATGCCCTACCGAGTGGGCCCAGAGATACCTCTCCATTTACGCGAAGTGACAAAATCCAGTCTCGATTCGTGCCAACCCAACAGACACTTTCGGAGATACCTGTAGTGTACCTTTATAGCCACCCAGTTACGTTGTGACATTTGGCACACCCAAAGCACTCCTACGGTATCCGAGAGTTGCACAATCTCATGGTCTAAGGAAATTATACTTGACATTAGAAAAGCTTTAGCATACGAACTACACGATCTTTGTGCTAGGCTTAGGATTGGGTCTTATCCATCACATCATTCTCCTAATGATGTGATCCCGTTATCAACAACATCCAATGTCCATGGTCAGGAAACCGTAACCATCTATTGATCAACGAGCTAGTCAACTAGAGGCTTACTAGGGACATGGTGTTGTCTATGTATCCACACATGTATCTAAGTTTCCTATCAATACAATTCTAGCATGGATAATAAACGATCATGAACAAGGAAATATAATAATAACTAATTTATAATTGCCTCTAGGGCATATTTCGAACACCTTTTTGTAGCAAAGGACAAGCCTGGACAAACTCTTATATAGAGAAAAGCGCTGCCGAGGACACATGGGAATTATCGTCAAGCTAGTTTTCATCACGTTCATATGATTTGCATTCGGTACTTTGATAATTTGATATGTGGGTGGAACGGTGCTTGGGTACTTTCCTTACTTGGACAAGCATCCCACTTATGATTAACTCCTACTGCAGGCATCCGCAACTACAAAAGAAGTATTAAGGTAAACCTAACCATAGCATGAAACATATGGATCCAAATCAGCCCCTTACGAAGCAACGCATAAACTAGGGTTTAAGCTTCTGTCACTCTAGCAACCCATCATCTACTTATTACTTCCCAATGCCCTTCCTCTAGGCCCAAACAATGGTGAAGTGTCATGTATTCGACGTTCACATAACACCACTAGAGGAGAGACAACATACATCTCATCAAAATATCGAACGAATACCAAATTCGCATGACTACTAATAGCAAGACTTCTCCCATGTCCTCAGGAACAAACATAACTACTCACAAAGCATATTCATGTTCATAATCAGAGGAGTATTAATATGCATATAGGATCTAAACATATGATCTTCCACCAAATAAACCAACTAGCATCAACTACAAGGAGTAATCAACACTACTAGCAACCTTCAGGTACCAATCCCAGACTTAGAGACAAGAATTGGATACAAGAGATGAACTAGGGTTTGAGAGGAGATGGTGCCGGTGAAGATGTTGATGGAGATTGGCCCCCTCCCGATGAGGGGAGCATTGGTGTTGACGATGGCGATGATTTCCCCCTCCCGGAGGGAAGTGTCCCCGGCAAAACAGCTCCGCTAGAGCCCTAGATTGGTTCCGCCAAGGTTCCGCCTCGTGGCGGCGGAGTCTTGTCCCAAAAGCTTGCTTATGATTTTTTCTCGGACGAAAGACTTCATATAGAAGAAGATGGGCACCGGAGGGCCACCAGGGGCCCACGAGGCAGGGGGCGCGCCCAGGGGGGTAGGGTGCGCCCCCACCCTCGTGGCCAGGGTATGGGCCCCCTCTGATATTTTCTTCGCTCAGTATTTTTTATTATTCCAAAAATAACTTCCATGGAGTTTCAGGTCTTTTGGAGTTGTGCAGAATAGGTCTCTAATATTTGCTCCTTTTCCAGCCCAGAATTCCAGTTGCCGGCATTCTCTCTCTTTATGTAAACCTTGTAAAATAAGAGAGAATAGGCATAAGTATTGTGACATAATGTGTAATGGCAACCCATAATGCAATAAATATCGATATAAAAGCATTATGCAAAATGGACGTATCACCTGTATTTACAAGAAAGTGAGTGGGAGCACTACATCATTTCTGATAAGTATATGTGAATGACATATTTTGATCGAAAATAATGTAGAATTTTCTGGAAAGCATAAAGGAGTGTTTGAAAGGAGTTTTTCAAAGAAACACCTCGGTGAAGCTGCTTACATATTGAGCATCAAGATCTATAGAGATAGATCAAGACGCTTGATAAGTTTTTTCAATGAGTACATACCTTGACAAGCTTTTGAAGTAGTTCAAAATGGAATAGTCAAAGAAGGAGTTCTTGCCTGTGTTGCAAGGTGTGAAGTTGAGTAAGACTCAAAGCCCGACCACAGAAGAAGATAGAGAGAGAATGAAAGTCATTCCCTATGCTTCAGCCATAGGTTCTACAAAGTATGCCATGCCGTGTACCAGAACTATTGTATACCCTGCCCAGATCACTGGACAGTGGTCAAAATTATCCTTAGAGGACTAAGGAAATATTTCTCGGTTGGTGATAAAGAGTTCCTCGTAAAGAGTTACGTCGATGCAAGCTTTAACACAGATCTGGATGACTCTAAGTCACAATCCGGATACATATTGAAAGTGGGAGCAATTAGCTAGAGTAGCTCCGTGCAGAGCATTATAGACATAGAAATTTGCAAAATACATACGGATCTGAATGTGACAGACCCGTTGACTAAACTTCTCTCACAAGCAAAACATGATCACACCATAGTACACTTTGCATGTTAATCACATGGCGGTGTGAACTAGATTACTCACTCTAGTAAACCCTTTGGGTGTTGGTCACATAGCGATGTGAACTATGGGTGTTAATCACATGGTGATGTGAACTATTGGTGTTAAAGCACATGGCGATGTGAACTAGATTATTGACTCTAGTGCAAGTGGGAGACTGAAGGAAATATGCCCTAGAGGCAATAATAAAGTTGTTATTTATATTTCCTTATATCATGATAAATGTTAGAATTGTATTAACCGGAAACTTAGTACATGTGTGAATACATAGACAAACAGAGTGTCCCTAGTATGCCTCTACTGGACTAGCTCGTTAATCAAAGATGGTTAAGTTTCCTAGCCATAGGCATGTGTTGTCATTTGATGAACGGGATCACATCATTAGAGAATGATGTGATGGACAAGACCCATCTATTAGCTTGGCACTTGATCATTTAGTATGTTGCTATTGCTTTCTTCATGACTTATACATGTTGCTATGACTATGAGATTATGAAACTCCTGATTACCGGAGGAACACTTTGTGTGCTACCAAATGTCACAACGTAACTAGGTGATTATAAAGCTTCTCTACAGGTGTCTCTGATGGTGTTTCTTGAGTTGGCATAGATCGAGATTAGGATTTGTCACTCCGATTGTCAGAGAGGTATCTCTGGGCCCTCTCGGTAATGCACATCACTATAAGCCTTGCAAGCAATGTGACTAATGAGTTAGTTATGGGATGATGCATTATGGACCGAGTAAAGAGACTTGTCAGTAATGAGACTAAACTAGGTATTCAGATACCGACGATAGAATCTCGGGCAAGTAACATACCGATGACAAAGGGAACAACGTATGTTGTTATGCGGTTTGACCGATAAAGATATTTGTCGGTGTCAAAACCGGCGGATCTAGGGTAGGGGGTCCGGAACTGTGCGTCTAGGCTGGATGGTAACAGGAGTCAAGGGACACGAAATTTTACCCAGGTTCGGGCCCTCTTGATGGAGGTAAAACCCTACGTCCTGCTTGATTAATATTGATGATATGGGTAGTACAAGAGTAGATCTACCATGAGATCGGAGAGGCTAAACCCTAGAAGCTAGCCTATGGTATGATTGTTGTTCTGTATGTTGTCCTACGTACTAAAACCCTCCGGTTTATATAGACACCGGATAGGGTTAGGGTTACACAAAGTCGGTTACAATGGTAGGGTAAGTGATCGCATCTTGCCCATCCGTTTTATATCCCTGTTGTTATATATTCAGTCTAGCGACTTCAATGCAGGAACTGCGCCAGGCTGTTAAAGAAATAAACAGCCCTCCTCCACAACCCGAGGACCCAGGACGGTCCTTCGACCCGGCCTCTCAAGAGGATTCGGACTTATCTGTGGAGCTGATTGATGGAGTGTTCCATCAATTGAGCAAGGACAACGCCTTGGTAGCCATTACGGCCAACTACCCAAGGCTAATCCCGGCCTCCCAGGTAACTGAGATCGAAGTTCTAGTACCCCGAATAGGGGTCCGCCCTCTCATGTTTTCAGTTTCCTGTTTACAACCGAGCTTTGCAGGGGAGGTTTCTGAGACGGAAGGCCGAACCTGCGGCGATAAGCCAACCAGGGGCCGCAGGGCCCCGTGGGCAGAAAAGAGGTGCAGTCCGGACCGAGGCGTCAGCGCAAAGGTATGGCGCGCCCCCTTATCCCAGGTGTTATACCTTCAAGACATAATAACACTCGTGCTCTCTTCAGGACAAAGAGATCTCGCCGGACTATATTCGGAGAGGCTGCCAATCGCGCCTCCACCAGCCAGGCTCCAAAGCCTGGTCCGGAGGCGGAGGCGAACACAAGGTGCGCACCGGACGCTCCTCCGATGGAGGATGTGGACAGGTTGTCTGCCACCACCTTTGAGGTGGAGAGTGCCATGAACCACAGGCGTCGCCGGAAAATTCTTCGCGACGCTTGTTTCTCCCAAGAGGCATTAGATGCCTTCAAGTCGGGAGATGCGTACCTCCGTGCCGCTCAAAATGGTCTAGCCAGAGCCACGGAGCAATATGTAAAAGACATATGGGTAAGAAAATTTTGGTAATTATATATATACATACCAGTAGCCCCCGAGACTTGAAACAGTTGGAATAACTAATTTAAGGATCATTTGTTATGCAGGTTCTTACAGAAAAGAATTCCCTACTGTCCCAGGAGCTGGAAGAGTGCAAAGCCCAACTTGAGGCCGCACTAGCCGCGGCAGGGGAGCCCAAGGAGACCCCCTCTGGTAATATACACTTCGAAAGATAAGCATTTTGCGAAGCACGGCATGGGTGCGAATCCGACAAATGAAATTGCAAATGGCGCCGGATTGAATCCGGAAAGGCAACACCTCCTACGCCAGCTGAAGGCTGGTGAGAAGGTGCTGACAAAGGTGAGGCGGGAGAAGAACGATCTCCAAGATGCCCACACCAAGCTGGGCGTTGAACTGAAGGATGTTCGTGCCCAGCTGTTGGACTCCGTTAAGGAGAATCAGCGGCTTCGGCGCGGCATATTTAGTAAGTGCTTGAACGAACCTTTGAAAAAAGTTCAGCGGGGAAGTCGACTAACAGAGTAATGTCTGTAGGTGTGCTAACAGGTCGTCCTGCAGAGGAGATGCCCGGTTCTACGGGTGACCTTCTTCCCGAGCTCTCGCAACTGCTCGAGCGAGTTCGGCAGGCGATGTAAGGCGTCGCCCAGGCCTTGTGGAGATCCATCTCCATGCCCGAAGGTCTTGGAGAGCTTGCGGAGAAGCTAACGGGAGCACGGCGGCGCTTCCGATTGTGGAAGATATCGGCCTGCCGTCAAGGCGCTAGGGAGGCCTGGGCCATGGGAAAGACGCAGTACACAAAGGCTGACCCCAACCACATGGCAGAGGTCGGTCCTTTGGGGCCCGATGGGAAGGAGATCCCTGTAAGCTTAGTATACGGCCAAGTAGAATAGGCCGCAAAGTATTCCCAGCAGGACTGTAAATTAGACAGCCTGTTAGATGGTATTGAAGAGGAATACAATCAGTCAGAATGACTATGTAATTGAATTGACATTTATAATGCCTTCTAGCCGGATTTTAGATCATTTGTCATGGCCGACCTTTTCGCTTCAGCCTCGGGACCTGACGGTCCGGAGTGTGTCTGAATTCCCATGCGGTTCTATAAGAACCGGGGAATGCATGGAGACCAGGCGTAGGGGTCATTAGTGCGTGAACAGACAAGTGCCCGACTAGTTATGTTATATTACATGGTTAGTAAGAAACATCTTCCAGGGAGAATAGTTCCGTTAGGGGTTCCTTTCCCTGGGAGGCATGCCCTAAAGTGCATGCCCATTCTGCGAAAAAGACGCGGGAAAAAGCATCTGGGGGCGTATAAATAGATAATTTAAAAGATCATCTTTTAGGTCACCGACCGAATATTCCCTTAAGAACGCTCGCTTTCGGCTTCACCCAGTCTGAGGTACACATCCGGCTGATTCGGCAGTAACAATCGTAGAGGTGCTCCCTTTACCGCCTAGCCGAATAATCAGGAACGTAGGTGTAAGCACAGGAGCCAGGCAACCCAGCTTGGCCAAAACTTAAGTCATATCGATGCATATAATGGTGAAATAAAAGGTACATGCGGAAGTGTAACACATGTGTTGGGCATGAAGCTCGTATAAATAAGCTTTTGTTAAAAGAAGCCCCCAGGTTTAATGAGTGTGAATAGCACGTCATTGGATGAGCCTTTAAAGGCTATAAGAGAAAGGAAGGGGAGAAGGAGAGAAATGTAAGACAGACAGTATATAAAAAATGGAAAGAGGAAGGAGACGAACACAGAGTCCGGCGCAAGGCATAGAATCTTCGAAGACGGGCTGCGTTCCATGGGTTCGGCTCGAGTCGGTTATCCGATGCATCTCGCAGGCGGTACGCTCCACCAGTCAGGACTTGGTCAATTATGAAGGGACCTTCCCACTTGGGCTTGAGTTTGTCCTTTTTCTTGTCTGGCAGGCGTAGAACTAATCCGCCAACGTTGTAATTTTTGGCCCGTACTTCTCTGCTTTGGTATCTTCGAGCCTGCTGTTGATAGAATGCGGAACGGGCTTTTGCCACGTCACGCTCCTCCTCCAGTGCGTCCAAACTGTCCTGCCGATCGAGCTTGGCTTCTCTTTCTTCGTACATGTGCACTCGAGGTGAGTCATGAATTATGTCGCAAGGCAAAACTGCCTCTGAGCCATACACCATAAAGAATGGCGTGTATCCGGTGGTGCGATTCGGCGTGGTCCGCAGCCCCCTGAGTACGGAGTCGAGCTCCTCTACCCAGTGCGTGTTAGATTCCTTGAGGGACTGCACTAATCTGGGTTTGATGCCGCTCATGATAAGACCATTTGCACGTTCGACCTGGCCGTTAGTTTGTGGGTGATAGACGGAAGCATAATCGAGCTTGATGACCATGGTTTTGCACCAGAGTTTTACCTCGTCGGCCATAAAGTTCGTGCCGTTATCAGTGATGATGCTGCGGGGGACGCCGTAATGGTGTACAACCCCGGATATAAAGTCTATCACCGGTCCGGATTCGGCCGTCTTAACAGGCTTGGCTTCTATCCATTTGGTGAACTTATCCACCATGACCAGTAAGTATTTTTGCTTGTGGGTTCCGCCTTTAAGGGGTCCAACCATGTCAAGCCCTCAGACCGCGAAGGGCCAAGTGATGGGGATAGTTTGGAGGGCGGTGGGTGGCATATGGCTTTGGTTTGCAAAAAGCTGGCAACCGACGCATCGTTGGACTAAGTCTTGTGCGTACGCCCGGGCCGTCGGCCAATAAAAGCCTGTACGGAAGGCCTTGCTTACAAGTGACCGAGCTGCAGCGTGATGACCGCCGAGTCCGGCATGAATTTCAGCCAGGAGGTTCCACCCTTCCTCTTCGAAGATGCACCTTTGAAGGAATCCGGTAGTGCTTTTCTTATAAAGCTCTCCCTCGTGGACTTTGTAGGCTTTGGATCGCCGCACTATGCAGCGTGCCTCATTTTGGTCCTCGGGGAGTTCCTGCCTAGTAAGGTAGGCGAGGAATGGTGCTGTCCACGGGGCGATGACGGCCATTATTACGTGGGCTGAAGGTGTTATTTCATTGGCAGAGCCTTCGATTGTGTCAGAATGTTCGGTGTCGGGCAGTGCAGTTGGGCTGTTGTTGTTTGGCTCCCCTTCCCATACTACGGATAGCTTGAACAGCCTTTCCAAAAAGATGTTGGGGGGGACTACATCGCGTTTTGCGCCGATGCGTGCCAGGACATCTGCCGCCTGATTATTTTCCCGGGCTATATGGTGAAATTCAAGCCCTTCGAACCGAGCTGACATTTTTAGGACGGCGTTGCGGTAGGCTGCCGTTTTTGGATCCTTGGCATCGAAGTCTCCATTTATTTGGGATATTGCGAGGTTCGAGTCCCCGCGCACCTCTAGGCGTTGAATGCCGATGGATACTGCCATCCGGAGACCATGTAAAAGGGCATCATATTCGGCTGCATTGTTGGAGTCTGTGTACATAATCTGGAGTACGTATTGAACTATGTGTCCTATGGGGGACGTCAAAACGACGCCAGCCCCTAGTCCGGCCAACATCTTGGATCCGTCGAAATGCATGATCCAATTTGAATATGCGCCATACTCTTTAGGGAGTTTGGCCTCCGTCCATTCTCCGACGAAGTTGGCCAAAACTTGCGACTTGATGGCTTGCCATGGCTTATAAGTTATGTCGAATGGGAGGAGCTCAATGGCCCATTGTGCAATCCGGCCCGTTGCATCACGGTTGTTTATAATATCGTTAAGTGGCACTTCCGAGGCTACTTTTATTGAACACTCTTGAAAGTAGTGTCGTAGCTTCCGGGATGCCATGAATACCGCGTACGCAATCTTTTGATAATGCGGGTATCGTGATTTGCACGGAGTGAGGACAGTGGACACATAATAGACCGGCTTTTGAAGGGGGAATTTGTGTCCGTCCGTTTCTCGTTCGACGACGAGCACTGCGCTTACAACCTGATGTGTTGCTGTAATGTACAATAGCATTGGTTCGCCAATGTTTGGCATGGCCAGGACTGGGTTTGTTGCCAATATGGCTTTTATTTTGTCGAGTTCGGCCGTGGCTGCATCCGTCCATTCGAAGTGTTCGGTGCGCCGAAGGAGGCGGTAAAGGGGTAGGGCCTTTTCTCCCAAGCGGGAGATAAAGCGGCTTAGAGCCGCCACGCATCCGGTTAACTTTTGTATTTGTTTGAGGTCCTTTGGGATATCCAATTGTGACAGAGCTCGGATCTTGGCTGGATTTGCTTCAATTCCTCTACTGGATACAATGAAGCCCAAGAGCTTTCCGGCTGGAACGCCGAAAACACATTTTTCCGGGTTGCGCTTAATGTCGTATGTTCGGAGGTTATTAAATGTGAGCGTCAAGTCGTCTACTAGAGATTCAACATGTCTTGTTTTGACGACCACATCATCTACATATGCCTCCACTGTTTTGCCGATCTGGTTTGCCAGACATGTCTGAATCATGCGCTGATATGTTGGGCCGGCATTTTTGAGCCCGAAGGGCATTGTGTTGAAGCAGAATGGGCCATATGGTGTGATAAATGTCGTTGTGGCTTGGTCTGATTCTGCCATCTTGATTTGATGGTAGCCGGAATATGCGTCGAGGAAACACAATGAATCGTGTCCTGCAGTAGCGTCGATAATTTGATCGATGCGGGGGAGGGGGAAGGGATCCTTTGGGCAAGCCTTGTTAAGGTCTTTAAAATCAACGCACAGGCGCCAGGATTTGTCCTTCTTTGGTACCATCACCAGGTTTGCTAGCCAGTCCGGATGTTTTATATCTCTGATGAATCCGGCCTCCAATAGCTTTGCTAGCTCCTCTCCCATGGCCTGTCTCCTAGGTTCGGAAAAACGCCGAAGAGCTTGTTTGACAGGTTTGAATCCTTTTAGGATATTTAAGCTGTGCTCGGCCAGCCTGCGTGGGATTCCTGGCATGTCTGAAGGGTGCCAGGCAAAAATGTCCCAGTTCTCTCATAGGAACTCTCGCAGTGCGGCGTCTACATCAGGGTTTAACTGTGCCCCGGTGGATGCTGTTTTGTTGGGGTCCATTGGATGGACCTGGAATTTGACTATTTCGTCCGCCGGTTTAAAGGAGGTGGACTTGGATCTTTTGTCGAGTACCACATTGTCCCTATTCACCATGGAGCGCAGCGTAGTCAGTTCCTTAGCCGCTAGGGCTTCGGATAGTGCCTCGAGGGCTAGTGCGGCTGTCTTGTTTTCGGCGCGGAGTGCTATGTCCGGATCACTAGCGAGAGTGATGATCCCATTAGGCCCGTGCATCTTGAGCTTCATGTACCCGTAATGGGGTATTGCTTGGAAGATTGTAAACGCTTCCCGCACTAGCAGAGCGCGATAACCGCTGCTGAACGGAGCCACATGGAACGTGACCTCTTCGGACCTGTAATTATCCAGCGTGCCGAACACCACATCTAGTGTGATTTTTCCTATCCAGCGCGCTTCCCGACTGGGGATTATTCCTCTCAAGGTTGTGCTGCTTCGCTCAATGCGGTTCCAGTCTATTTCCATTTTTTGAAGGGTTTCCTCGTTAATGATGTTCAATCCGCTGCCGATGTCCATGAGTACCTTGGTAAGACGAAAGCCGTCCACTATTGGACTGAGGACCAATGCGGCTGGTGCTCGGGCTATTCGGAATTTAGGTTCATCACTGGCGTTAAAGGTAATAGCCGTGTCACTCCATGGGTTTATCGTTGCTACTTGGTAGACTTCGGCAAGGCTGCGGAGTGTCCTTTTTCGCATATTATTTGATGCGAAAGTCTCGAAGACTGTTAATACCGTACTAGTGTCTCTGGGGTGGCTTTCTGTGGCCTCCGGAATTAGGAGATCTTCGCCAATTTTGGCCACCTGCCGGAGTATTCAACATGCTCTAAGGCTGTGAGTTGGTGTGGCGTCCTCTCTACTGTGAATTTTAAGGGTCCATTGAGCCATCCTTCCAGTACGGTTCCATGCCCTGTAGAGGGTTTTTGCTTTTTGGTGTTTGACCCGGGTGTCTGGCGATGATGCACCCTTTTATTTCGGACTGGGTTTGTATTCACGGCCAGATCGTCCCAAAATTTCATTTCGGTTTTCCAGGCGCTTTCCATCGCACAGTACTTTCGTACAATGGACGCCAAGTCAGCGAAGCGTGTAATATCATGGCGACTTATGGCGTTGAGGATTCCCTTGTCCGTGCAATTATTGCAGAAGGTTGATATTGCGTCTTCCTCGCGGCAGTCCCTTATCCTGTTCCTAACCAGGAGGAATCTGGCCCAGTAATGATGTACTGTTTCTTCGGGCTCTTGCCTGATTTTGGATAGATCGCCTATGTTCGGTTGGGTGGGTGGAATTAAATCCGAAGCCTCACCCAATCTGAGGCTCAGAGGCCGAGGAATTTCCGAACTCGAAAATTTGGATTCCTGGATGTTGTCCGATGAATCCAGCCCGTCGCCTGACTCTAAGTTCAGGTCTTGAGTGATATCCTCCCCTCTGCGGGTATCCGGCTTGGAGGGATCGGGAATCCGGACGTACCTAGTCCTTAAGATAGATGAAGGGTCGCCGCACTGTCCCTATACCACGGCAACATGATGGGTGACGTGGGGAGAGTTAATCTCTCTCAGGTCGGGTTTAGGCCCAATCTGGTCGTAATCCGTAGCGACTCCTAGGGCGGCGATGCGATCCAAGAGCTCGTTTATGGAGGAGAGCTCCATTGGATCTAACTGCTCGGCAAGTTCCGAGCTAACATGAAGATTGTTTTCGATGGCTCGAGAGGTCATCATCGGCGCAGAAGCCGAACATGCGGTCATAAGAAAACCACCTAGCCAGAGGGTTTGGCCGAAAGCCAAAGCTCCCTTAGCAATGGTGCCGTCTTTAAAGCCGGGGTGAGGCATCCTTCCTGATGGCGACAACATAGAGGAACTCTCAATGAAAGTACCAATGTCGGTGTCAAAACCGGAAGATCTCGGGTAGGGGGTCCCGAACTGTGCGTCTAGGACGGATGCTAACATGAGGCAAGGGACACGAAGTTTTACCCAGGGTCGGGTCCTCTTGATGGAGGTAAAACCCTACGTCCTCCTTGATTAATATTGATGATATGGGTAGTACAAGAGTAGATCTACCACGAGTTCAGAGAGGCTAAACCCTAGAAGCTAGCCTATGGTATGATTGTTGTTCTGTATGTTGTCCTACGGACTAAAACCCTTCGGTTTATATAGACACTGGATAGGGTTAGGGTTACACAAAGTCGGTTACAATGGTAGGAGATCTACATATCCGTATCGCCAAGCTTGCCTTCCACGCCAAGGAAAGTCCCTTCCGGACACGAGACGAAGTCTTCAATCTTGTATCTTCATAGTCCAGGAGTCCGGCCGAAGGTATAGTCCGGCCATCCGGACACCCCCTAATCCAGGACTCCCTCAATCTTCATAGAATTTGTGGGAGCAAATATGAGCATCTAGGTTCCGCTATTGGTTATTGACCGAAGACGTGTCTCGGCCATGTCTACATAGTTCTCGAACCCGTAGGGTCCGCACGCTTAACGTTCGGTGACAATTGGTATTATGAGTTTATGTGTTTGGATGTACCAAGATAGTTCGAAGTCCCGAATGTGATCACGGACATGACGAGGAGTCTCGAAATGGTCGAGACATAAAAATTGATATATTGGATGACTATATTCGGACACCAGATGAGTTCTGGGGGTCACCGGATAATTATCGGAGTGCCAGGGGGTTATCGGAAACCCTGGGGGAACTAATGGGCCTACATGGGTCTTGTGAGAGAGAGAGGAGGGGGCCTTAGGGCTGCCCCCCCATTGAGGAGTCTGAATTGGACAAGGAGGGGGCCGCGCCCCCTCTTTCCCTCCCTCTCCCCCTCTCCTTCCTTCCCCCTTCCTCCTCCTAGTTGGACTAGGAAAGGGGGAGTCCTACTCCTACTAGGAGGAGGACTCCTCCCCTCCTTGGCGCCCTAGGGCCGGCCGGCCTCCCCCTTGCTCCTTTATATACGGGGGCAGGGGGCACCCTAGAACACAACAACATACATTGTCTTAGCCGTGTGCAGTGCCCCCTCCACCATAATCCACCTCGGTCATATTGTTGCAGTGCTTAGTGATACGTCCATTTTGCATCATGCTTTTATAGCGATATTTATTACATTATGGGCTGTTATTACACGTTATGTCACAATACTTATGTCTATTCTCTCTTATTTTACAAGGTTTACATGAAGATGGAGAATGCCGGCAGCTGGAAATCTGGGTTGGCAAAGGAGCAAATATTAGAGACCTATTCTGCACAGCTCCAAAAGTCCTGAAACTTCACGAAAGTTTTTTTTGGAATTATAAAAAACTGGCAAAAGAAAGTACCTGAGGGGGCCCACACCCTGGCCATGAGGGTGGGGGGCACGCCCTACCCCCCTGGGTGCACCCCCCTGACAGGCCTCCGGTACCCATCTTCTGCTATATGAAGTCTTTTACCCTGGAAAAAATCATAAGCAAGATTTCAGGAAGAAACTCCGCCGCCACGAAGCGGAACCTTGGCAGAACCAATCTAGGGCTCCGGCAGAGCTGTTCTGCCGGGGAAACTTCCCTCCGAGAGGGGGAAATCATCACCATGGTCATCACCAACGATCCTCTCATTGGGAGGGGGTCAACCTCCATCAACATCTTCACCAGCACCATCTCCTCTGAAAGCCTAGTTCATCTCTTGTATCCAATCTTTGTCTAAAAGCCTCAGATTGGTACCTCTGGGTTCCTAGTAGTGTTAATTACTCCTTGTAGTTGATGATAGTTGGTTTATTTGGTGGAAGATCATATGTTCAGATCCTTCATGCATATTAATACTCCTCTGATTATCAACATGAATATGATTAGTGAGTAGTTACATTTGTTCCTGAGGACATGGGAGAAGTTTTGCTATAAGTAGTCATGTGAATTTGTTATTCGTTCGATATTTTCATGAGATGTATGTTGTCTTTCCTCTAGTGGTGTTATGTGAACGTTGAATACATGAAACTTCACCATTGTTTGGGCCTAGAGGAAGGCATTGGGAAGTAATAAGTAGATGATGGGTCGCTAGAGTGACAGAAGCTTAAATCCTAGTTTATGAGTTGCTTCGTAAGGGGCTGATTTGGATCCATATGTTTCATGCTATGGTTAGGTTTACCTTAATACTTCTCTTGTAGTTGCGGATGCTGCAATAGGGGTTAATCATAAGTGGGATGCTTGTCCAAGAAAGGACAGCACCCAAGCACCAAATTATCAAAGTAACGAACGCGAATCGTATGAGCGTGATGAAAACTAGCTTGACAATAGTTCCCATGTGTCCTTGGGAGCGCTTTTCTCTATATAAGAGTTTGTCCAAGTTTGTCCTTTGCTACAAAAAGGATTGGGCCATATTTTTGCACCTTATTTACTTTCATTACTTGTTACCCGTTACAATCACCTTATCACAAAACTATCTGTTACCGATAATTTCAGTTCTTGCAGAGAATACCTTACTGAAACCGCTTATCATTTCCTTCTGCTCCTCATTGGGTTCGACACTCTTACGTATCGAAAGGACTACGATAGATCCCCTATACTTGTGGGTCATCAAGACTCTTTTCTGGCTCCGTTGCCGGGGAGTGAAGCGCCTTTGGTAGGTGGAATTTGGTAAGAAAAATTTATATAGTGTGCTGAAATTTTACTGTAACTTGTTACAATGGAAAGTAATCCTCTGAGGGGCTTGTGCGGGGTATCTTCACCCCGACCAGTAGAGCACAGAGTTGCTCCTCAACCTACTAAACCTACTGATAATGTTTACTTTGAAATTCATCGGGTATGATAGAGAAACTACTAGCTAATCCTTTCACAGGTGATGGAACATTGCATCCCGATTTGCACTTAATCTACGTGGATGAAGTTTGTCGATTATTTAAGCTTGTAGGTATGCCCGAGGATGTTATCAAGAAGAAGGTCTTCCCTTTATCTTTGAAGGGAGACGCATTGACATGGTATAGGCTATGTGATGATACGATATCATGGAACGATAGAAGATTGAAATTGGAATTTCATCAAAAGTATTACCCTATGCATCTTGTTCATCGTGATCATAATTATCTATACAATTTTTGGCCTCGCGAAGGAGAAAGCATTGCTCAAGCTTGGGGGAGGCTTAAGTCAATGTTATATTCATGCCCCAATCATGAGCTCTCAAGAGGAATGATTATTCAAAATTTTTATGCTCGTCTTTCTCTCAATAATCGCTCCATGCTCGATATTTCTTGTACTGGTTCCTTTATGATGAAGACTATTGAATTCAAATGGGTTTTATTGGAAAGAATTAAACACAACTCTGAAGATTGGGACCTCGACGAAGGTAAGGAGTCAGGTATAACACCTAAGTTTGATTGTGTTAAATCTTTTATGGATACTGATGTTTTCCGTGAATTAACACTAAGTATGGACTTAACTCTGAGATAGTAGCTTCTTTCTGTGAATCCTTAGCTACTCATGTTAATCTCCCTAAGGAGAAGTGGTTTAAATATAATCCTCCCATTGAAGTAAAATTAGTTGCACCTATTAAATTTTAAGAAAAGACTATCACTTATAATGATCCTGTCGTTCCTACTGCTTATATTGAGAAACCACCTTTCCCTATTAGAATAAAGGATAATGCTAAAACTTCAATTGTGGTAAATAAAAGTAACATTAAGACACCCAAACCCCTTGAGAAAATTAAAGTTGAACCTAGTATTGCTATGGTTAAAGATCTCTTGGATGATAATATTGATGGGCATTTTATTTACTTCTGTGAGGAAACTGCTAGAATTGCTAGACCTGATACTAAAAATAAACATAGACCTGTTTTAGGCATGCCTGTCATTTCTGTTAAAATAGGAGATCACTGTTGTCATGGCTTATGTGATATGGGTGCTAGTGCAAGTGCAATACCTCATTTCTTATACAAAGAAATTATGCATGATATTGCACCTGCTGAGATAGAAGAAATTGATGTTACAATTAAGCTTGCCAATAGAGACACTATTTCACCAGTTGGGATTGTTAGAGATGTTGAAGTCTTCTATGGGAAAGTTAAATATCCTGCTGATTTTCTTGTTCTTGGTTCCCCACAAGATAGCTTTTGTCCCATCATATTTTGTAGACCCTTCTTGAATACTGTTAATGCTAGGATAGATTGCGAAAAGGATGGTGTTACTATTGGTTTAGGGGATATGTCTCATGAGTTTAACTTTGCTAAATTTCATAGACAACCCCGTGATGAGGAATTGCCTAGTAAAGATGAAATTATCGGTCTTGCTTCTATTGTCGTGCCTCCTAATGATCCTTTAGAACAATATTTGCTAGACCATGAAAATGATATGTTTATGAATGAAAGATGGGAAATAGATGAAGTATTCTTTAAACAGTGACCTATTTTGAAACACAACTTGCCTGTTGAAATCCACCCAAGGGTGATCCCGTGTTTGAGCTTAAACCATTACCTGATACTCTTAAATATGCTTATCTTGATGAAAAGAAGATATATCCTATTATTATTAGTGCTAACCGTTCAGAGTATGAAGAAAAGAAATTATTGAAAACTCTAAAGAAGAACCATGCTGCTATTGGATATACTCATGATGATCTTAAGGGCATTAGTCACACTTTATGCCAACACAAAATAAAATTGGAGAAAGACGCTAAACCAGTTGTTGATCACGAATGACGTTTAAATCCTAAGATGAAAGAAGTGGTAAGGAAAGAAATACTAAAGCTTCTGGAGGCAGGTATAATTTATCCCGTTGCTGATAGTCCGTGGGTAAGTCATGTCCATTGTGTCCCTAAGAAGGGAGGTATTACTGTTGTTCCTAATGATAAAGATGAATTGATCCCACAAAGAATTGTTACAGGTTATAGAATGGTAATTGATTTCCGCAAATTAAATAAAGCTACTAAAAAGGGTCATTACCCTTTACCTTTTATTGATCAAATGCTAGAAAGATTATCCAAGCGTGCACATTTTTGCTTTATAGATGGTTATTCCGGTTTCTCTCAAATACGTGTGTCAATATAGGATCAAGAAAATACCACTTTTACTTGTCCTTTCGGTACCATTGCTTATAGACGTATGCCTTTTGGTTTATGTAATGCACCTGCTACCTTTCAAAGATGCATGATGGCTATATTCTCTGATTTTTGTGAAAAGATTGTTGAGGTTTTCATGGATGATTTCTTCGTATATGGAACTTCTTTTGATGATTGCTTGAGAAACCTTGATCGAGTTTTGCAGAGATGTGAAGAAACTAACCTTGTCTTGAATTGGGAGAAGTTCCACTTTATGGTTAATGAAGGTATTGTTTTGGGGCATAAAATTTCTGAAAGAGGTATTGAAGTTGATAAAGCTAAAGTTGATGCTATTGAAAAGATGCCATGTCCCAAGGACATTAAAGGTATAAGAAGTTTCCTTGGTCATGCCGGTTTTTATAGGAGGTTCATTAAGGACTTCTCAAAAAATTCTAGGCCTTTGACTAATCTCTTACAAAAAGATATTCCTTTTTTCTTTGATGATGATTGTGTAGAAGCATTTGAAATACTTAAGAAAACATTGATTTCTGCACCTATTGTTCAACCACCAGATTGGAATTTACCCTTTGAAATTATGTGTGGTGCTAGTGATTATGTTGTAGGTGCTGTTCTAGGGCAAAGAGTTGATAAGAAATTAAATGTTATTCAATATGCTAGTAAATCTCTAGACAGTGCCCAGAGAAATTATGCTACTACCGAAAAAGAATTTTTAGCAGTTGTTTTTGCTTGTGATAAGTTCAGACCTTACATTGTAGATTCTAAAGTAACTATTCACACTGATCATGCTGCTATTAAATATCTTATGGAAAAGAAAGATGCTAAACCTAGACTTATTAGATGGGTTCTCTTGCTACAAGAATTTGACTTGCATATTATTGATAGAAAGGGAGCTGAGAACCCCATTACAGACAACTTGTCTAGGTTAGAGAATATTCTTGATGACCCACTACCTATTGATGATAGCTTTCCTGATGAACAATTAGCTGTCATAAATGATTCTCGTGCTGCTCGATGGTATGTTGATTATGCTAATTATATTGTTGCTAAATTTATACCACCTAGTTTCACATACCAACAAAAGAAAAAGTTTTTCTATGATTTAAGACATTACTTCTGGGATGACCCACACCTTTATAAAGAATGAGTAGATGGTGTTATTAGACGTTGTATACCTGAGCATGAACAGGAACAGATCCTACGCAAGTTTCATTCCGAAGCTTATGGAGGACACCACGCTGGAGATAGAACTGCGCATAAGGTATTGCAATCCGGTTTTTATTGGCCTACTCTCTTCAAAGATGCCCATAAGTTTGTCTTATCTTGTGATGAATGTCAAAGAATTGGTAATATTAGTAGACGTCAAGAAATGCCTATGAATTATTCACTTGTTATTGAATCATTTGATGTTTGGGGCTTTGATTATATGGGACCGTTTCCTTCCTCTAATGGGTATACACATATTTTAGTTGCTGTTGATTACGTTACTAAGTGGGTAGAAGCTATTCCAACTAGTAGTGCTGATCATAACACCTCTATTAAGATGCTTAAAGAAGTTATTTTTCCGAGGTTTGGAGTCCCTAGATATTTAATGACTGATGGTGGTTCACATTTTATTCATGGTGCCTTTCGTAAAATGCTTGCTAAGTATGATGTTAATCATAGAATTGCATCTCCTTATCACCCGCAGTCTAGTTTTCAAGTAGAATTGAGTAACCGAGAGCTCAAATTAATTTTGCAAAAGACTTTCAATAGATCTAGAAAGAATTGGTCGAAGAAACTTGATGATGCATTATGGGCCTATAGAACTGCATATAAAAATCCTATGGGTATGTCTCCGTATAAAATGGTTTATGGAAAAGCATGTCACTTACCTCTCGAATTAGAACATAAGGCATATTGGGCCATTAAAGGGCTCAATTATGATTTCAAACTTTCCGGTGAGAAGAGGCTTTTTCACATTAGCTCATTTGATGAATGGAGAACCCAGGCCTATGAGAATGCCAAACTGTTTAAAGAAAAAGTTAAAAGATGGCATGACAAAATGATACAGAAGCGTGAGTTTAATGTAGGTGATTATGTGTTGCTATTCAACTCTCGTTTAAGATTTTTTTTGCAGGAAAATTTCTCTCCAAATGGGAAGGTCCTTACATTATCGAGGAGGTCTATCGTTCCGGTGCCATAAAAATCAACAACTTCGAAGGCACAAATCCAAAGGTGGTGAATGGTCAAAGAATCAAACATTATATCTCAGGTAATCCTATAAATGTTGAAACTAATGTTATAGAAACCGTGACCCTGGAGGAATACATAAGGGACACTTTCTAGAACGTTTCAGACTTCGAAAAGGAATAGGTATGAGGTACGGTAAGTAAACCGGCTCCAAAACAGTTCTAATGGCATTTTTTCTCCGTTTTGAAATATTTAGAAAAATAGGAAAATAAGAAGTAGTCCGGGAAGGACACGAGGTGTCCATGAGGGTAGAGGGTGCGCCGCCCTGCCTCGTGGGCACCTCGTGTGCTCTACGGACTCCGTTTTCTTGCACGATACTTCTTTTGGTCGGTAAAAATTCATTATATAATCTCCCGAAGGTTTTGACCATCGTACCACGCAAATATCCTCTATTTTTTTCGAGCTGTTTCTGTAGCAGGTTTGGAGCAAGATGTCATCTCAGGATTCCGACGGAGAGAGGTATGTCTCACATCTCGTCATTGACCCAAAGACCTATGGGGATCTATCTCCTTGTGGTCGAACTACGGATGATGAAGAGGATGCTCATTTGTTGACACTAGTAGAAAAGAGGGCTTTGGTTCATGCCGGGTCAGCCCATTAGTCCCGGTTCAGTCTAGAACTAGGACCCATGGGGGCACTGGTCCCTGTTCGTGAGGCTAGGGCCTGCCGGGCCTCGTGGGGGCATTGGTCCCGGTTCATCTGGCCCCTTTGGTCCCGGTTGGTGGGACGAACCGTGACCAATGGGCCTCGCTCCTGGCCCACCACCATTGGTCCCGGTTGGTGGCTTGAACCGGGACCACAGGCTGCCCTTTAGTCCAGGTTCATGCCACGAACCGGGACCAATGAGGTGCCTATATATACCCCTCGCCCGCGAGCAGAGCACTCCAGTGCTCTGTTTTACTATGGCCAGCGAGGGGAGGGCTTTGTGGTGCTCTACCTTACCTCCTATGCACATGAGGTGTTCGATGAAATGCCCGAGCCACACTAGTTAAACTTTCTCCTCTCGAAGCTCGACCTCAGAGCTCCATTTTCCTCGAGATTTGTCTAGGTTTAGCGGCCCGTCACGTCCCATTCCCGTCTTCACCGCCGTCGATCGCCCGCGCCGATCACATCGCCGGCACCACCGTGGTGAGCCTCTTGTTCTTATCTTGTTTCTGAAAGAATTTTTTTACTTTAGATAGATACTTGTCTAATTTTCTTACTATTTTATTGCTTGTTATTATATAGTGGGATGGTTTTGGTATCCGCCCCCGTCGGCCCTCGTCTTGTCTATGATTCGGATGTGGTATATATTATCTTTATAACTATTGGTTCATTTATTGTTTATGAAAATTATGCCGACCAACGTGACATAGATTTTACTTATCTAGGAGGTATGTGAACCGGAAATTCCAACCGACCCTATTGTCGAGAGGTTAAATTTAGTTGAAGAAGTAAACAATTTCTTGAAGGAAAAAATAAAAAAAAATTGAGGAGGAGAAGATGATATTGGAGTTGCATGTTGCGGATGTCGTCGATGATCACAAGATCAAGATGGATGCAATGCGCTTGAAGATTAGAAAGATTAGAAAATATGTCATTCATACTGAGGCTTGGTATCATTATGCCGTTGGATCAATTGTTACCTTGGTTGCGATTATGATCGCATTTGTTTTCGCATTGAAATGTTTTACATAGTTTCAATGTATGGTTTAATTAATTAGATGCTCTGGAGAGCTATATGTTGTTAGATGAGAACTATGTATGTACTTTGGTTTTAATGTGATGATGAACTTCTATTAATTTGGTCACTTAATTATCTATTCATGTTCTGTAATGGTTTTTGACACACTTAAATATATATAATGCACGCAGATGAACCGACAATGGATGTACGGTGACAAACACACCTCCGTGTACATTAAGGGCGTGCATGATTTTCTCGAAGTGGCTAAGGCAAACAAGCAGAATGGTTTTATGTGTTGTCCATGCCCTAAATGTGGGGATACGAAGTCTTACTCTGACCGGAAAATCCTTCACACCCACCTGCTTTACAAGGGTTTCATGCCACACTATAATGTTTGGACAAGGCACGGAGAAATATGGGTTATGATGGAAGACGACGAAGAAGAAGAGGACGATGACAACTATGTGCCCCCTGAATACGGTGATGCGGCAACGGGGGAAGCTGCTGAAGATCAAGAGGAACCAGACGATATGCCCAATGATGCTGCAACGGGGGAAGCTGCTAAAGATCAAGAGGAACCAGACGATGTGCCCGATGATGATGATCTCCGCCGGGTCATTTTCGATGCAAGGACGCAATGCGAAAGTCAAAAGGAGAAGGTGAAGTTTGATCACATGTTAGAGGATCACAAAAAAGGGTTGTACCCCAATTGCGAAGATGACAACACAAAGCTCGGTACCATACTGGAATTGTTGCAGTGGAAGGCAGAGAATGTTGTGCCTGACAAAGGATTTGAGAAGCTACTGAAAATATTGAAGAAGAAGCTTCCAAAGGATAACGAAGTGCCCGACAGTACATACACATCAAAGAAGGTCGTATGCCCTCTAGGATTGGAGGTGCAGAAGATACATGCATGCCCTAATGACTGCATCCTCTACCGCGGTGCGTACAAGGATCTGAACGGATGCCCGGTATGTGGTGCATTGCGGTATAAGATCAGACGAGATGACCCTGGTGATGTGGACGGCGAGCCCCCCAAGAAGAGGGTTCCTGCGAAGGTGATGTGGAATGCTCCTATAATACCACGGTTGAAATGGTTGTTCCGAAACGAAGAGCATGCCAAGTTGATGCGATGGCACAGTGAGGACCGTAAGAAAGACGGGAAGTTGAGAGCACCCGCTGATGGGTCGCAGTGGAGAAAATTCAAGAGAAAGTACTGGGCTGAGTTTGGAGGTGACCCAAGGAACGTATGGTTTGGTTTAAGCACGGATGGCATTAATCCTTTCAGGGAGCAGAGCAGCAATCATAGCACCTGGCCCGTGACTCTATGTATGTATAACCTTCCTCCTTGGATGTGCATGAAGTAGAAGTTCATTATGATGCCAGTTCTCATCCAAGGCCCTAAGCAACCCGGCAACGACATTGATGTGTACCTAAGGCCATTAGTTCAAGAACTTTTACAGCTGTGCAATGGAAACGGTGTACATATGTGGGATGAGCACAAACAGGAGGAATTTAACCTGCACGCGTTGCTGTTTGTAACCATCAACGATTGCCCTTCTCTCAGTAACCTTTCAGGACAGACAAACTAGGGATACCACGCATGCACGCACTATTTAGATGACACTGAAAGTATATACCTGGACAAATGCAGGAAGAATGTGTACCTGCGCCATCGTCGATTTCTTCCGACCAACCATCAATGTCGAAAGAAAGGCAAGCATTTCAAAGGTGAGGCAGATCACCGGAAGAAGCCCGCCATGCGTACTGGTGATCACGTACTTGCTATGGTCAATGATTTACACGTAATCTTTGGAAAGCGTCCCGGAGGACTAGGTGTTCTGAATGACGCTGAGGGACACGCACCCATGTGGAAGAAGAAATCTTTATTTTGGGACCTACCCTACTGGAAAGACCTAGATGTCCGCTCTTCAATCGACGTGATGCATGTGACGAAGAACCTTTGCGTGAACCTGCTAGGCTTCTTGGGCGTGTATGGGAAGACAAAAGATACACCTGAGGCACGGGAGGACCTGCAACGTTTGCATGAAAAAGACGGCATGCCTCCGAAGCAGTATGAAGGTCCTGCCAGCTACGCTCTTACGAAAGAAGAGAAAGAAATATTCTTTGAATGCCTGCTCAGTATGAAGGTCCCGACTCGCTTCTCGTCGAATATAAAGGGAATAATAAATATGCTAGAGAAAAAGTTCCAGAACCTAAAGTCTCATGACTACGACACAACTGCTTCCGGTTGCATTGAGGGGGCTTCTACCGGAAAACGTCCGATTGGCCATTGGGAAGCTATGTGCATTCCTCAATGCAATATCTCAGAAGGTGATCGATCCAGAAATCATACCAAGGCTATGGAGTAATGTGGCGCAATGTCTTGTCAGTTTCGAGCTGGTGTTCCCACCATCCTTCTTCAATATCATGACGCACGTCCTAGTTCATCTAGTCGACGAGATTATCATTCTGGGGCCCGTATTTCTACACAATATGTTCCCCTTTGAGAGGTTCATGGGAGTCCTAAGGAAATATGTCCTTAACCGCGCTAGGCCAGAAGGAAGCATCTCCATGGGCCATCAAACAGAGGATGTCATTGGGTTTTGTGTTGACTTCATTACTGGCCTTAAGAAGATAGGTCTCCCTAAATCATGGTATGAGGGGAGACTGACTGGAAAAGGCATGCTTGGAGGGGACTCAATAATATGCAGGGATGGATATTCTTGGTCTCAAGCACACTACACAGTTCTACAGAACTCTACCTTGGTGACCCCGTATGTCGATGAACACAAGAACAGTCTGCGCTCCAAACACCCGGAGCAGTGCGACGACTGGATTACATGTGAACACATCAGGACTTTCAGCAGTTGGTTGGAAACACCTCTCAGAGGTGACAACACTGTTTGTGATGAGCTATACTCGTTGTCCAGGGGACCATCTTTGACTGTATTGACTTACAAAGGATACGAGATAAATGGGAATACATTATACACGATCACCCAAGATCAAAAGAGCACCAACCAAAACAGCGGTGTCCGCTTTGATGCAGCAACCGAGAGGGGAAAGGACACATATTATGGTTACATAGTGGACATATGGGAACTTGACTACGGACATGATTTTAAGGTCCCTTTGTTTAAGTGCAAATGGGTCAATCTGTCAGGAGGCGGGGTACAGGTAGACCCACAATACGGAATGTCAACAGTAGATCTAAAAAATCTTGGGTACACTGACGAACCGTTCGTCCTAGCCAATGATGTGGCACATGTTATCTATGTGAAGGACATGTCTACCAAACCGAGAAAAAGATACGGTAAGGAAGCGAATACATCATACGATGAGCAAAAGCGCCACTGTCGGTGTCAAAACCGGCGGATCTCGGGTAGGGGGTCCCGAACTGTGCATCTAGGCGGATGGTAACAGGAGACGAGGGACACGATGTTTTTACCCAGGTTCGGGCCCTCTCGATGGAGGTAAAACCCTACTCCTGCTTGATTAATATTGATGATATGGGTAGTACAAGAGTAGATCTAGCACGATATCAAGGAGGCTAAACCCTAGAAGCTAGCCTATGGTATGATTATTGTTCTTCTTCTGTCCTATGGACTAAAACCCTCCGGTTTATATAGACATCGGAGAGGGCTAGGGTTACACAAAGTCAGTTACATTGGTAGGAGATCTACATATTCGTATCGCCAAGCTTGCCTTCCACGCCAAGGAAAGTCCCATCCAGACACAGGACGAAGTCTTCAATCTTGTGTCTTCATAGTCCAGGAGTCCGGCCAAAGGTTATAGTCCGGCTATCCGGACACCCCTAACCCAGGACTCCCTCAGTCACATAGTTCTTTCAGGAAAAAGGGACATCGTGGGACTGGAGGGCAAGACAGACATGTCTGAAGATTATGAAAAGTTTCACGAAATTCCTCCCTTCAAAGTCAAGGCTGACCCAAGCATCCTGATAAACGATGAAGATTATCCATGGTTACGGCGCAATAAGCAAATGACACAAGCGAAGAAAAAGTGAAGACATTCTCCCGCAACTATTATGATGATACCATGCCAACTTTGTAACAGACGAGTATGATGCCATTGTCCATTTTGTACACGAGGTGCATCCAGTTTTTGCCGTAACCCTCTCTACTTTCTTGCACATGCTATGTGGGTGAAATTATGATACCATGCCAACTTTCAACTTTTTCAGAGTTCACTTGAAATGCTTTTCAATTTCAGGGTCTTATAGCTCAAAAAAAATCAGTAAATTCATGAAAAATAACAAATGATGTTAGAAAGGGTTGGAAATTGATGATGTGGCTTTGAATGGTGCATTTTGAACACAGAAAAACTATGGAGTTCAAATAAGTTCAAAAAATGAAATCCCTTTGTAGCAAAATAACAAAATCTGTTTTTGAATAGAATCGTAAAACACAGTAATATTAAATAGCAAGAAAAAGAATCACTACAAAATCTATTTTTATAGTAAAGTTAATCACAAACTTGTGATTCACACAAATTTCAAATAATTCAAATTTTAACTATTCAAATTTGAAAACTAATGGCACTAATAGAAAGTTTATAATTTTTGTGACCTAAAAGAAAATAATTAAAAATAAAATTTAATAAAATAAATAAAAATAGCAACAATAAGACAAAATAACAAAATCTGTTTTTGAATAGAATCATAAAACACAGTAATATTAAATAGCAGGAAAAAGAATAACTCCGAAATATATTTTTATAGTAAAGTTAATCACAAACTTGTGATTCACACAAATTTCAAAGAATTCAAATTTTAACTATTCAAATTTGAAAACTAATGGCACTAACAGAAAGTTTATAATTTTTGTGACCTAAAAGAAAAATAATTAAAAATAAACTTTAATAAAATAAATAAAAGTAACAAAAATAAGTATTTTGTTGTAAGTAGAAACAAAATAAAATAAATACAGCAACAAAGAAAACCAAAAAACAAAAAAAGTGCCACCTACTGGGCCCCCACGGCCTGAATATGACTAGAAACCCAACCATGGGCCAAGATTCAGGCCCGCAGGAGGCCCAGTAGGCCCACAGGCACACATCATACGGTTAGGATCGAAAGCCTACAATTGAGAGGTGCTCGAGAGGGTGGGTGCATCAGCGCTTATAAACCACCCTGAGCTCTCTCAGCTAGCGAGGTGGTACTAAACTTTTGACGCGGGGCAGCACAAGGCCTTTGGTCCCGGTTTGTGCCACCAACCGGGACTAAAGGTTTGCATTGGTACCGGTTCGCGGCACCAACCAGGACCAATGCCCCCCTTTAGTTCCCAATGCCCCCCTTTAGTTCCGGTTGGTGCCACCAACCGGAACCAAAGACCTCTGCTTCCCGCCCTTTGGGTTGCTGAAAAGAGACCTTTGGTCCCGATTGGTGCCACCAACCGGGACTAAAGGGTGGCATTGGTCCCGGTTGGTGCCACGAACCGGGACCAATGCTCTTAGTATATAAGAAAGCACTTGGTACTTTTCAGATTAATCTTTGCATCAGTTGCCCCGCCCCGACGACGCCTCCAGGCTGCCCGAGCTCGCCCCGTCGACGCCGTTGCTGCCCTCTGCTGCCTCGTCGACGCGCAGCCGCCCCTGCCCCGAGCACGCCACCGGCGGCCTGCCCCGAGCACACCGCACGCCCCTGCCCCGACCACGTCGTCGTCGCCCTAGCTGCCCCGACCATGCCGCGCGCCTGAGCTCGCCTCTGCCTCGCCCTGCCCCGACCACGCCACCGTCGCCTCTGCCACTGCCCCGACCACGCCGCCGTCGCCTCTACCCCGACGCGCGCCGTGCCTCTGCCACGCTACCCCGACCACGCCGCACCTCTCCTTTGGTCAGGCCGGCCGGCACCGCCCCCTTCCTCCCTGTTTTTTCACATATATATATATATATGATGTTTTGTCCTGATTATATGTATATGTGTGAGTATATGTATGTGTGTATATCTGTTAATTTATATGTCCTTTTTAGATTTATTTTTGTTTTTTGCATTTTTATAAAAATGTACATATGTATGTATGTTCTCTGTGTATATATATGTTCATGTATGCAAAAGATAGATTTTTAGAAAAGTTAGGATTTTTTTTGTTCATAGATTTTTTTGGGTGATATTAATTATTGTAGAATATGAAAATGTTTGTATATTCATATGAACAATGCATTAGGCAAAACCTTTACTTTTTTGAACATTATTTTAAAAAAACAAGCAATACTACTTCATGTATTTTGTCAGAATTTTCTATCATGCATAGACCAATTTTAGACCACGGGAGCACCCCCCCCCCCCCCCCCCGTTGCAAAAGTTGCTAAGTGATATTAAGAAGGAAGAAGAAGAAAAAGAATGAGAGGAAAAGGGAAAATAAGAAGAGGAAGAAAGGAGAAGAAGAGGAGAAATAAATAAGAAGAAGAAAAAGAAGAGGAGAAGAAGAAAGGAATAGAGGAGAAGAAGAGAAAATAGAATAATATTCTATTTTCTCTTCTTCTCCTCTATTCCTTTCTTCTTCTCCTCTATTCCTTTCTTCTTCTCCTCTTTTTTTCTTCAATCTTCTCCTCTATTCCTTTCTTCTTCTCCTCTTTTTATTTCTTCTTTGTCTTCTTATTTTTTATCGGATATGTCGTTGTCGATATACCCCGTGTCCCGATAACTTCAACACGAGGGGGGGTTCGACCTACGCCCTCCCTGATAAAATTATTTTACCATGTATGTATGTCGTCGTTGTTGATATAACCCCCTCCCGGATAACTTCGACATGAGGGGCGGTCGATATATATACCCCCTCTCGACCGTAATAACTTATATCATGGGAGCACCCCCTGGCCCTCTCAGTCGACCAAAACTCTCGAGGACACCCAAACCCTAGAAAAAAATGATGTCGGTCTCCTACCCCCTCCTGCCGTGCCCCTACCCTTGAAGCATTGCCGAGGCCACCCCAAACCTGGAATAAGCTAGGTCTACGTTTGCCACTAATATATCCACCTGCTGTCATGTTTGTGTAACAATTTCCATGTTGTAATATTTGCAGAAACAATGGAGCATGGACGAGACGAGGAAGCAGAAGAGGTGTTGGGGGACATAATCTTAGCCGGAGGTGATGTCTTGTCGAATCTTAACGACAATGATGGTCTGGAAGAACAGGGTGAAGAAGAGGGCTACAGTGATCGAAGAATGGAGGAGGAAAGACATGATTATGATGGCTCCGGTGACCCAATGCTGGTGCAGGAAGGAGCCCGTGGTGACGGCTCCGGTGACCGAACAGAGTCCGGCCAGGTAAATATAGTAGTTAAGCCTGTGCTGACTAGCTAATTGATGCATTCATTGTTTTGGTATGTACACATATTAATTAACTCTCGTCTTTCTTCCTTTTATAGCCCTCTGGATCGAGCACAACTTCGGTAAAGAGACGAGGCCCGAAGAAAAAGTTGCGGTCGGATGAAAGGTTTGAGATCACAGCAATCGCGCGCGACGGCAAATTGATTGAACCCATCCGGACAAAGGAAGCATTTGCTGCTCAGTGCAGGGTTCTTGTTAGGGACAAGATCCCGATCAGCATCCACCAATGGTATAAGCCTAAGAAGGAAGACCCTGAGGTGTCTTATGTCAATGATATGCAGAAAGATGATCTTTGGACTAAGCTGAAGGCAAATTTCACCCTACCAACAGAGGAGGATCCGGAGAAGCCAGTTAAAGAGCAATTAATCAAGTCTCATGCTCTTAAGAACATGGCAGACCTATTCAGGAGGTGGAAGAATGAGCTGAAAACGTTTGTCGACAAAGAAGAGACACCAGAATTCATCGACAAATATGAGAAGATCAGAGATCACTGGCCCGCATTTGTGGCACATAAGACATCGGAAAAGAGTAAGAAGATGTCAGCAACAAAAAAGAAAAATGCCATGAAGAAGAAGCTTCACCATCGCACGGGGTCAGGTGGCTACCTCAAAGCCCGGCTGTTGTGGGCCAAGGCTGAGAATGATCTGCTTGATAAAGGGATCGAACCAGAGACAATGAACTGGCCAGACCGTTGCCGGACTTGGTTCTTCGAGGCTGGCGGAACCTTGGACCCTGTAACAGGGAACTGCGTTTGGACGGACGAGAAAATGAGAACACCAGTCACGAGGCTTTAGGAGTATATCGATCCAGCGCAGCAAGGGATGTTCGTTCCAGACGGAGAGAACGACGAGCTCATAATGGTCCTCGGGAATCCTAAGCACCCTGGACGGACACGAGGCACGCCAGGCTCCGTTCCGTGGAAGGCTGGTTTTCTGGATGCAGGCGGTTACAAATGCCAGGAGAGGAGGAAAAAAGTGGACCAGACCCAAATTCATAAGCTGCACGAAAGGGTTCAAGCGCTAGAGGAACGAGACGTAGCTCGCAGCAAGCGACCTGCCAAAACTACCCCAGAAGCTACCCCGCCATCTCAGCGGAGAAGTAGCGTGGTTTCCACTGAGCTGCTTCAGCCGGAGCATGTCTTGACGGCTCCTGCTAGCTACCCCGTGGATGCTATCACGAAGTCTCCACATTGCCACCTTATGACGCAATGGCATAACTTCAAAGTCAAGGCGGCTGCCGGCTCTATTCGACCTCCTGAACCCGGTGCAACTCTTCACTGTCGTCCAATTCCAGAAGGATATGCTAGGGTGACGGTGGACGAAATAACGGAGGGATTTGAGGACCTCCAGCTTGACCACCCTACCGGTGAAGGGGAGACTTGGCTGGGTTCTTTTCGGATGACTGCATGCCTATGGTGGAAGGAGTTCATCAACCTTCCGAACTAGACACCTCCGCCTCCTCCTCCTCTCGTGAGTAAGGGCACTCCACCTCCTCCTCCGCCTCCTCCTCCGGCGAGTGATCAGGGCACTCAGCCTCCTTCTCCGGCGTGTGGCGGCACTCCGCCTCCTTCTCCGCCTGCGCCGGTGCGCCCGAGCAGCCAGTCTCCTCCTTCTCCGCCTCGTCAGCAAGGGCGGAAGTGACCCGCCGCCGCTCCGGCTGCTCCGGCGCATCGGAGTCCTTCTCCTCCGCCTCATCAGCAAGGAAAGAAGACAGCCGCAGTCGCTCTGTCTGCTCTACCGGCGTCTCACAGTACAGCCAGAGGCGGGAGGCAATACAGATTTGGCCCTTCTCTGAAGACTCCAGAGAAGTTACCATACAAGAGGACCCCGGAGGAGAACGCGAAGATCGTGTGAGCCGAAGTGACGAACTTCTTTCAAGGGGTGAAAGCAAAGAAACATCCACCTCCAGAGGAGAAGGTAGATCCGGTGAAAGCGAAGCGCACTCTGGCTGCCCTGACAAACCCACCAAAGTCTCCGCCGAAAGGCAACTATGAGCGCATTATTACAAAGACATTTGTCGAAGCGGAGCGGTCGGGAAGCACTGTCAGTGATCAAAGGTTAAAAGAACGACGAGCTGGGAAAAAAATTGTCCAGCTCGGCGAACAAGCGGACCAATCGTGCCCCCCGCTCAAGGTGTCTAGCGACATCGTCGCTAATGATCCGAGGATGGTGCCCGGTTATAGCAATCTTGGAGATTACCTGCCCGATGATGTACATTATGATTTCTCGGAGGTGGAGGAACACAGATACGAGTACGGGAAGCCTCTCGTCAAAGATGAAAGATCTCTAACAACGATGATGCAAAGATTCCATGATTGGTACATGAAAACCTGCAGAGAGTCTGGGGGGAGGAATATTTTGACAATGAGAGTTAAAGAGGAGCATGACCTCATTGGAATTGAACTGTTGAATGTTCCATTTGAGGAGTTCTTCAAGTTTTTCAATCAAAAGGCCCTCGATAAATTAACGGTCACTTGCTACTGTCTGTAAGTAGTACTACTTCTGTCATTAAGTCTCTCTATATAGGTCAGCTCTTTCATTGCATGTATTTATAATTATCCTCACTATATTATGCAGATTGAAGATCGCCGAATTGAAGAAAAGACAAGTAAGTGATATTGGGTTCATTAACACAAATCTCATAGATGCATATGAGGTTAAATTTCATGCCACAGATACCGAGGCCAACTTGCTGCAATCATTGGTAATAAATGAAAACAAAGATATAATACTCTTTCCTTACAACTTCAAGTGACTGTTACTGTCTTGTGCATATTCGGTTTCCCTTATTAGTCCAGGTTATAGTAATGTAATTGATGAGTTATGCATGCATGTGCAGGTTCCACTATATTCTCCTAGAGATTAAGCTTGAGGAGGGACTAGTAACCGTCTTAGACTCGAGACAAAAAGATCCTAAGGAGTATGCTGACATGACTGAAGTGCTCGAGAAGTAACTTAATCGATCATTATCGCACCATATCAGCAACTTTGTTCATTTCCTGATATGAAGTAATTGTTTTCCTTGTTTGGCAGGGTTTGGAGAAAATTCACCAAAAAAGCTCCGGGACTACCGAAGAAGCTGCAATTTAGACACCTGAAAGTAAGTACTATAGTAGCATGTTTCGCGCATCTCCTAGTGATTCAAGCACTAGTTTCATCAATACCATTTAGCATGCTTGCTTATCAGTTTGATTGACCTCTATTTCTTGTAAAGTGGTTGTGGCAGGGACAAGGGAATGATTTCTGTGGATACTACATTTGCGAGTCCACCCCCCACACGACCTGTGAGTGGGGCTACTCTGACAAACAATATGAAGTGCGTTAGCAATAATATTCACAATTTTATTTTATTACCATCATTTGTGTTGAGTTTCATTTATTCATATATATATATGTATTGACCCCCTTCTTCAAATTAGATCTTTCGGATGCGGGATGAACTCCTACCACCAGATCGTATGGGAGCAATTCAAGAGGAATTGGCGGCATTCTTCCTTGACCACGTGATCGCTGAAGACGGAGAATACTATGTGGACCCTGTGTTCATGTATAATTAGGAGATTATATTATAAGAGATAATTATTGTATATATGTAGCTGGTAGTCTCGGATAGATATACGAGAACTTGTTGTTCGACCAATCTCTCGGAGAAGGATAGGTGGTCGATATCACTTCTCTCTGTATGCATATGTTCATGACGATCTTCTGTTTCCTTCATTTGCTTACCAGCTAGCGTGTCTAGTCCTCTCTATACGTATATAGTACGTAGCGTCGTCCAAGCACGGAGATAAGAGAGGACACTTCTCTCTATTAATTAGCTAGCTAACAAAAATATGAAACACCTAAATTAACCCCCCAAAACCCCCCAACCCCCCCCCCTTTCAAAAAAAACAAAAACCCCAGCCCCTGAAATGCTGACGCGTGGATGCCTATTGGTCCCGGTTGGTGCCACCAACCGGGACCAAAGGCCCTCCTGCCCAGGCTCGTCGCATCGGCCATGTGGAGGCCCATCTGTCCCGGTTCGTGTAAGAACCGGGACTAAAGGGCTAGGGCATTAGTAACGACACTTTAGTCCCGGTTCAACAACCGGGACAAAAGGCCCTTACCAACTGGGACAGATGACCCTTTTTCTATTAGTGGTAGGATCAATGATTCAAGTTCGGAGGAGGAGGATGTCCCTCTACCTCAACCTGGGGATATGCACGTGAAGTTTAGGAAGTATAGTATTCTTAAGAGGGCTAAGCTGTCTAACAACTGATCTATTCCTTCTCGTTTTCAGCAGAAAAGCAAAGGAGATTTATGTGACAAGATCTTGAAGATGGAAACGGAAGTCGATGATTTAAAGGAGGAAATTGCTCTTCTCAAATACAATATGAAAAAGCTGAAGGCACAATTAACTCCAGCATCACCACCCCTAAAGAAGGAGACATAATCACATGCGTATGGGCACTCCCCTTGGCAACTACCAAGCTTGGGGGAGGTGCCCCGGTATCGTATCACCATCACACTCCTATCTTTGCCGTTTTTCTAAGTTCGATCCTTTTGGTAATATCTTGATCTACTAGAATAAAGTTTTAGTATGATTTAGTTTTGAGTTTTGCCTTATGATCCTTCTAAGTAATCGAGTTTGTGAGCTATATATAATAAAGATTAGTATTGAGTCAAGGGCTTGATTATCTTGCTATGATCATGAGGGAATTAAAGAAAAGAGAAAGAATAAAAAGAAGTAAAGAGATCATATCAAGCTTATGGAGGGTAATGACTTCACATATAAATGGTATGATGAATAAAATATGTTGAGAGTTGACAAACATAGTTTTGGTAATCATTGAAATTAATAGGAAGTAATAAAGAAAGAGAGGTTTTCACATATAAATATACTATCTTCGACATCTTTTATGATTGTGAGCACTCATTAAAGTATGACATGCTAAAGAGTTAATGTTGGAAAAGGAAGACAATGTAATGGGTTATGTTTTCTTATATCCGAAATAAAGTATATTGTCATGGATCATCCAACATGTTGAGCTTGCCTTTCCCCCTCATGCTAGCCAAATTATTTGCACCAAGTAGAGATACTACTTGTGCTTCCGAATATCCTTAAACCCAGTTTTGCCATGAGAGTCCATCATATCTACCTATGGATTGAGTAAGATCCTTCAAGTAAGTTGTCATGTTGCATGCAATCAAAAATTGCTCTCTAAATATGTATGATTTATTAGTGTGGAGAAAATAAACTTTATATGATCTTATGATATGAAAGCAATAAAAGCGACGGACTGCATAATAAAGGTTCATATCACAAGTGGCAATATAAAGTGATGTTCTTCTGTATTAAGATTTCGTGCATCCAACCTGTTGGGGATATCACTACTGGGCGTAAACCGGCCTATCTGGGCCGGGTTACTTCGTCAGTAGTTAAGTATGTTAAATCCCAAGAAGGCAGAGGAGGGCTCAAGGCCCATGGTCGGTTCAAGGCCTGTAGCCGTAAACCGGCGTTGGGATTTAACTTGTATTGTAAGTTAGGAATAAGTAGAGACCAAACCAGACACATCTATGAGCCGATATTGTGACTCTGTGAACCGACGGGCGTCACCCGTGTATATAAGGGGACGACCCGGCGGCGGTTCAAGGACAACAGACAACAACTCGAGACTTAGGCAAAGCTTGTTTGCTCCCTAGTCATCGAAACCCCATCAATTCCATCACAACTAGACGTAGGCTTTTACTTTCCTTGAAGGGGCCGAACTAGTATAAATTCGGTTGCGTCCCTGTGTCCGCTTTAACCCCTTCAAGCTAACCCATCGCGATGGCTCCACGACTAAGTCCTTTCTCTAGGACATCTGCCGTGACAAAACCACGACAGTTGGCGCCCACCGTGGGGCTATCACACGATGGTTTCATGTTCTTGGAGGGCTGCTTTGAAGGACTCGAGGGCTACGTCGTGGGCTGGATGACTAAGAGTCGTCGCGGCAAGCTCTACATCAATGATGCAGGCTGGGGCCCCGAAGCCGGCTCAGTTGAGTACGGATACCGGGTCCCCTTTGGTGGCATACACGTTTTCATCGGCAATATCGGTGAACCGGGCCCTGAGCCGGACATCTGCACCGACCTCGTCGAAACGGCTCAACGTGCACAATCCGCCCGGGTTAAACCGGCCGTGAGGCGTGCCTTCGTCGGAGTCATCCATGGAGGAAGTTATGAGGATGGATCGGAATCCAGCGGCGAGACCGTCATTTGTTCATGCGACGAGTCATCAACCGGAGAAACCAAATCTCTATATCAGCTACAAGACGGCCGGATTGGGGGCTGTTCCGATGGCGATAGTATTCCGGACCCCTCTGATCTACCCAACCGAGTTGGAATATTCATGGCTGGCACACAAGCAGCACTTCATTCTTCGACCGCTGCGCCAATGACCTCCGGTTCAGTAGCAGCAACGGCTGCCGGGGCAGGAGGCTCTGTACGCCCGCCGGCTCAAGTTCTATCAGATCTATTTGATGCATTGGCTGTGCTCATGGCAGAAGCTAATCCGGCGGATCAGGACGCCCATAGTGCAGAGATAGCAAAGGTGAAGGAACAGATCACCCAGGCCAAGGCAGACCTGGCAACTGAGGATGCCAGGATGACCGCAGAGCGGGCCGCTCTAGACGCACAAGCCTACAGGCTCATGTTGGACCAGAACGCGTCGCATGAAGTCATGAAGAGGAAGTACCAATCCCGTTTGCCTCCAGTTTTCGAGGCCAGAGACCTTTTCAACACCCCAGGAGCAGGAACTAGTAATCCACTGGAGGTAAACTGGGCGGAGGCTCCCGCGACCGGTGCGCCGGTTCAGCCCCGTCAGATTGATCCGCCTCGCCAAAACACTGTTATACCTCAGGCTATTTTGACACCTCCGAGTCACTACTCCAACCCGATGGACAATCTCGTTGCCGCTGCTGCACGGCTGGAGGCCATTCCAATTGAAGGTGACTCGCCGCAGGCAGTAGAGACGCGACGGATCAAGGAGCTTCTGAGGACGGCTTTGGTCCAACAGGAAGCATACTCGTACAGCCGCGACCGGATTCACACGACCCCTCGTCCAAGCCGGAGCTATAGCAGGCATATGGATGAACCGGCAGTGTCAAGTAATGAACGACGTGGAGAACCCCACGGCAACAACCTGGCGGGTGGTGCTGATAACGCTCAGGAAGTGGTGGACCGGGCCCGAGCACGCAGGGAGGCCGAGTTAGCCGCACAGTATCAGGCTCGGCAGCTTACGCCGGTTCGTCCAACTGTCTCGATCGAACCTGGTGTTACTTCTAGTTCTTTGGGGGTGCCTTGCCTTGTCCCCGCTTTACGCAATGTGCGCCTGCCCAAGGATTTCAAAGGCCCACGCAAGGTACCAAATTACACGGCGGATCAACCTCCAGAGACATGGGTCGAGAGCTATGAGATGGCCATGGAGATGCTTGATGTGGATGACGCGGCGTGTGCGAAGTACTTCACCATGATGCTTGAAAGAACGGCCTGCACTTGGTTAAAAAGCTTACAGGCCAATTCTATCAGTTCATGGGCCCAATTACGAGCCCGGTTTATCAATAATTTCAAGGATACATGTAAGCAGCCCATATCGATAGTAGACTTAGCTGCCTGTGTCCAGGAGGAAGGAAAATCGACGACTCATTGGGTGCACCGGGTCTCACAAATGTTGCATTCATCAGACCGCATCAACGCTGACACCGCAGTCTTAACCCTAGAAGGCAACTGCCGGTATGGGCCCCTAAAGCTGAAGTTGGGACGGATGAAGCGCCATTGCACTGACATGGGGACACTCATGGCTGCTTTGGTAAAGTATGCTGATTCTGATAGTACCAAGGATCCCGAATCTGATGATGACAAGGCAGGGAAGGGAAAGAGGAACAACAACTCCAAAGGTCAGCAGCATCACTGGGCAGGCAATGGTGGTGGAGGCAAGCGTAAAGCGGATGGGAACATGGATTTTGTGGCTAATACCAACGCGCAGGACAACGGCCAGCGACGCAAGGGTAAACCGAAAAATCGCAGTGGGGCGCCCAATCCTAACCCGGACCGCCTAAACTATCTGCTGAGCCAGCCCTGTCCCAGACATGGGACGAAGGAGGCGCCAGCAAACCACCTTTGGAAGGATTGCTTCATTATGCAGGAGTTCAAGAATTTTAATGCTTTCCGGTATGATCACGGCTCTGGCGGTGGCTCAGGATCCGGGCCGGGTTACGGTGGAGGAAATTCCGGTTCAGGATTTAATGGTAATCCGGGCGGACATAATAATCAAAATAATCAGAACAACCAGGGTGGTTACAACCAACAGCAGCAATAGTCAGGTTACCAGAGCAACCCAAAGCAGTTGAATAGTGGGCAGTACCATGTCTTCACCACTAGCTTGGACAAGCGAGACCGGAAGGTTCCGAGGCGGGCAGTCAACTCTGTTGAACCGGCCGTGCCCCGTTATCTACGCTGGTCTGAACAGCCAATCATATGGAGCAGAGAGGATCACCCTCCCCAGGTTGATAATCCGGGTCAGTTGGCTCTGGTGGTGGCGCCTCAGGTGGGAGGTTACAAGTTCACCAAGGTGCTCATGGATTGAGGGAGCAGCATTAATATCTTGTACTATGAGACCTTCCGTCGTATGGGACTAACAGATAAAAATCTCAAACCGTCCAATATAGTGTTCCATGGTGTGGTGCCTGGCAAGTCAGCCTATCATGTTGGTAAGATAGCTCTGGAAGTGGCCTTTGGAGATGATCATGATTCCAGGTTGGAGATACTGACGTTTGAAGTGGTGAAAATCCAAAGTCCATATCACGCCCTGTTTGGGCGACCGGCCTACGCCAAGTTTATGGCACGACCCTGTTATGTGTATTTGCAGCTCAAGATGCCGGGTCACATGGGGACAATAACGGTTCACGGAAGCCGTAAAATCGCTTTGGAGTGCGAGGAAGGAGATGCGGCCTACACAGAGTCGGTTTGTGCCACCGAGGAGCTGAAGTATTATAAGGACAATGTTGATCCGGCGGACATGACTCCATTAAAGAAGCCAACTACGGAGCATGATCCGGCCCTGAAGTTCAAATCGGCAGCTGAAACTAAGCTTGTTGACTTCATGCCTGGCGTTTCGTCCAAGCAGTTCAGCATCAGTGCCAACATGGATCCGAAATAGGAAAGCGTGCTCATCGAGTTCATCCGTGAGAATCAGGACATTTTTGCATGGAAGCCCTCTTAGCAGCTGGCTTTATTTTTGAAATTTTTCACCCTGAGTGGCTTGCCAATCCGGTGCTAGTCCTTAAGAAAAACGGCACCTGGCGCATGTGTGTGGATTACACAGATCTTAATAAGGCTTGTCCAGCAGGTCCTTTTGCCCTCCCCCGTATTGATCAAATTATTGATGCTACGGCGGGTTGCGAGCGTTTAAGTTTTTTGGATGCATATTCTGGCTATCATCAGATCAAAATGGCAGTTAAGGACCAGGAGAAGACGGCATTCATAACTCCTTTTGGAGCCTTCTGCTATGTGTCTATGCCCTTTGGGCTCAAGAGTGCCCAGGCAACTTATCAACGGTGTGTACAAAATTGTCTTCACAAGCAGATTGGCCGTAATGTACATGCTTACGTGGATGATATTGTGGTCAAATCCAGGGAGAAGGAGACTCTGGTTGACGATTTTAAGGAAACCTTTGATAACCTGAGGATGTACAAGATGATGCTTAATCCAGCCAAGTGTGTCTTTGGTGTACCGACAGGCAAGCTATTGGGGTTTCTGGTGTCCAACAGGGGAATTGAGGCCAATCCGGAGAAGATCACAACCATCACCTCCCTGGCTAACCCGAAGTGTATCAATGATGTTCAACGCCTGCCAGGCCGGATTGCCGTGTTGAGCCGGTTTATCAGCCGCCTTGGTGAGAAAGCAATCCCTTTGTATCAGATGTTTAAGAAGACGGATCAGTTCGTCTAGAGTTCTGCTGCTGATGAAGCATTTGAGGACTTAAAGCGACAATTGGCCAATCCGCCTATGCTCGCCGCTCCCATTGACAAGGAACCGTTACTACTGTATGTAGCTGCTAATGCTTGTGCGGTCAGCGTGGCTATTGTGGTGGAGCGAAAGGAGGCAGGTAAGGAGCATCCGGTTCAACGTCCGTTCTATTATATCAGCGAGGTACTCATTGAGTCCAAGCAAAGGTATCCGCATTGGCAGAAGCTGGTATATGGAGTTTTTATGGCAAGCCGGAAGCTCAAGCAATACTTCCAAGGGCACCCCATTACGGTGGTCAGTTCTGCTCCCTTGGGGGATATCATCCAGAACTGGGAAGCGACTGGCCGGATTGCCAAGTGGGCCATAGAGCTTGGGCCGCACGGTTTGAAGTATGTGCCTCGGACGGCGGTTAAGTCTCAAGCACTTGTTGATTTCATCAATGATTGGACGGAACTGCAAGCACCTGAAGAAAAACCGGATCACACATATTGGACCATCCATTTTGACGGATCCAGGCAATTGGAAGGCTCGGGGGCTAGAGTCGTATTAACTTCCCCACGAGGTGATAAGTTTTGTTATGTTCTCCGCTTAATGTTCCCTTGTACTAACAATGCAGCTGAGTATGAAGCCTTGCTCCATGGTCTCCGGATGGCTAAGGAGATGACTCTAAGTCGAGTTAAGTGCTTCGGTGATTCGGACCTCGTGGCTCAGCAAGTATCTGGCACTTGGGACCCCAAGGACCCGATCATGGCAGCATATCGTCGTGAGGTCGATATTGTTGTAGGTCACTTTAAAGGCTATCAGGTGGACCACGTGGACCGGCGGAAGAATGAAGCGGCGGACGCTTTAAGCCGGCTGGGTTCTCAGCGCAAACCGGTCTCGCCCAATGTTTTTCTGGATGTGCTGCAGAACCCGTCTGTCAAGATCCCTGGTGAAGCGGATTTGGCTATTCCTGATCCGGAGGCTCAATTGGTGGTAGCTCTTCATGTTATTCCAGATTGGACGCTTCCTTACCTGGCATACAAGAACCGGGGTGAGTTACCAGAGGATGAGACTCTGGCCTGACAGATAATCCGGTGATCCAAGTCCATGACTATTATCAACGGCGAGTTGCATCATTGCAGTGTGTCAGGGGCATTTCAACGTTGTGTGTCTCCTGAAGAAGGCCATGAAATTTTGCGTGAGATCCACGAAGGAGATTGTGGTCACCACGCCGGTTCAAAATCTCTGGTGGCTAAAGCGTTTCGCCATGGCTTCTATTAGTTAACTGCTCATGCTGATGCGGAGGATCTGGTCAGACGATGTGATGGTTGCCAAAAGTTTTCAAGACATGCTCATGTGCCGGCTCAAGAATTGAGAATGATTCCAATTACTTGGCTGTTTGCGACTTGGGGGCTGGATATGGTTGGGCCTTTCAAAAGGTCCAAAGATAAGAAGACCCACCTCCTGGTGGCGGTTGACAAGTTTACAAAGTGGGTGGAGGCAGAACCTGTTAGCAAGTGTGATGCAGCCATGGCGGTTCAGTTCATCAAAAAAGTAATTTTCCGGTTTGGCTTTCCACACAGTATCATCACTGATAATGGTACCAATTTGTCCAAAGGTGCCATGAAGGAGTTCTGTGAAAGGGAGCACATCCGGCTCGACATTTCATCGGCGGAACACCCACAGTCCAATGGTCAAGCAGAAAGGGCTAATCAAGAGATCTTGAGAGGCATCAAGCCCCGGCTTATGGTTCCTTTGCAAAGAACACCGGGTTGTTGGGTAGAAGAGTTACCATCTGTGCTATGGAGCATCAATACTACACCCAGCAGATCAACAGGATAGACACCGTTCTTCATGGTCTATGGAGCGGAGGCGGTTCTCCCTAGTGATATCCGTCATGACTCACCTCGTGTGGCGGCTTAGGTTGATGCGGACAATGAGACAGCATGGCAAGATGCTTTGGACCTGTTGGATGAAGAACGTGACATAGCAGCCGCCCGCTCGGTGATTTACCAACAGGATCTTCGTCGTTATCACAGTCGCCGAGTCAGAACCAGAACATCTCAGGAAGGACATTTGGTGCTTCGGCTCATCCAAGATCACACTGATATGCATAAGCTATCCCCACCTTGGGAGGGACCTTTCATGGTCAGCAAGAATCTGCACAACGGTTCATACTATCTGATCGGTGTTCGAGAGCATAAAGACTCACGTACGTCAGAGGAAGAGACCAACAGGCCGTGGAACATAGCTCATCTTCGGCCTTACTATACCTGAGCCATTGGCTCTACTTATGTACATATTACGACGATGTATATATTATGATTAAATATAATAAACCGGAACCTCAGCTAAAGCGGGGTATCTGTTCTTGTACATCATGTGTGGTTACACGGAGTTGTTCTAAAGCGGCCTCCGGTTTACCCCTTGAGTTAGCTTTTCAAAAGCATCATGTTATATCACTTGGGGGCTTGGTCGTGTCCGAACCAATGCAATACCTCTTGATAGGCGAGAGCCACCAGATCACTTGGGGACTTGGTCACGTCTGAACCAGTCATGCCTCTTGATCGGCCTAAAGGCCACATAATCACTTGGGGGCTTGGTCGAACCCGAACCATTGCCATGCCACTTGATCGGCATAAATGCCACGGTTTCATTTGGGGACCTGGCTGACTTGAACCATAGCTACACCTATCGGGAGCTTGGTCATGTCCGACCATGGTAACGCCATCTGATCAACTCAAATAAGCCTCTTTTTGCAAATGGTTTTATCATTGCCTTTGCTTCACAATTTTCTTTGATAGATATTTTCTTTCTTTTTTGTTGCATTTTTTAAACCAACAAAATTTTAAAACCGGTTCACACTGTCAATTGACGGAACACGGTCCATTTTTAATCCGGAGACTATTTGCTCGGTTTGATTTTTTTGTTAACATCCTATTACGGAGTAACACGGTGTTTTACAACCTGGCACGGTTTACATGGTAAACCGGCATCATATATATACAGGAGCTGCTATCTCCTCCAACAGTGTGGGTTTATAACTCCGCTTCAAGATTGGCCAAGCCAACTTCACGTCCAACGATGGCAGGTATTATGTATCTCAAAATTTGGTCATATACTTAAAGATTTCGGATATTTTGATTTCATGTATGCAGACATCATATTCCGCCTGACGGTACAACCGCGGTGGCACTTTAAGATTTTTTATTGCAGAAAGTACTATGGAAAGTTCATCACCCAAAGGAAGAGCAAGTTGCAGTAATTATGCATGAAGGCATATCAACATCAAAAGTATCAGCTAGCCTATTACAAGGCAACACAGTGCCCACAATAAGATCATTGTTTTTCGCAAGGGAGAAGCAGTTTTAAACCGGCTTCTGGTTCAAGCTTGGTCACCAGCCTGGCCTGATGGTTGTGGGTCGTCCCGCGCCGCTTCAGCTTCAGTTTCTCTACCCAGCGGCTGGAAATCAACAGTGTCCAGTCGATTCCCATTAATGCTCGAAAGACAGCTTCATCATGGATCAGCAACGACGGTTCAATATCGGGAGCATAAGTATGCTTACGGATTGGAGGGAGAAGATTTTCCGCTTCATGAATTGGGGCAGCTACTCGCTTGTTTTGATTCTCATAATGGGCTTGATAGTGAGACAAGTCTGCTTCTTCAGCCAATTGGCAAGCTAGCAGACGCACCTCCCGGTTTATTGCTCGCAGATCCGCTTCACCAAATTCTGACCCGTCTTCCTTCAAGCTGGGATAGCCGTGAGCCGCTTCAATAGGATCAAATCCCGGCACCCAAGCTTTTGCCCGGATTAAGGCATTGATCGTGCCGGTTTGAGCAGCAGATTTCTTCAGCTCCTCAACCCGGGCTGGAAGCACCGACAGTTTCTGCAGAGTGTCCTGAATCAAAGTGGGCGCCGTCTTGTTGTGGGATGCAGTACAGATGATCCGCTGTGCACCAGTATACAGTTGTTCGATCAAAGTATAGGCGGCTTTCAATTTCTTCCGCACATCTGACCCCAAATGACCAATGCGTGTCCCTAAAATATCACAAAGGGTTAACAAACCGGCAGCTCTGTAAGACGGCCGAATCGATACAGAAATCAAACCGGCTTACCAAAGATACCAGTGGTCATGGCATGCACATGCCGCTTTATGCTGGCCAGTTCGTCCACCACCGGTTTAAGTGCAGCCTCGGCATCTTCTGCTCATTTCGTTAAAGCAGATTTTTCAGTGGCCCAATCCGCCCGCTCTTTCTTGAAGGCCTCCTTAAGCTGTTCCATGGCACGTAAAGCGCTGGTTAACTCCTCTTTTGCTTTGGAGGTTTCGGCTTGTTGGGACTTCAGATTTTCTTGGAGATCGGCGACTTGGTTCTCTTTAGTCTTCAGTTCAGCCTGCATACAGACAGTTATATGATTCAGCAAGCATTGCAAGAATTGAAGCACCAACCACATAACAAGTTATGCACCTGGCGCTTGGGGGCTAATGCCTATTTGATCTTCATATTTCACTTGATTATAAAGTCCCAAGCTCAATACAAGTATTCAACTTGGCACTTGGGGGCTAATGGCTATTTGTTCAAATACGTTCTGATGCGGTGATATTAATTACTTAAGTCCCGGTTTAACTACACTAAGTTGAACCGGCCCTTGGGGGCTACATCAGCGAATTTCAAGGCTTTAACATTTATATTACTAAGTCCCGGTTTGAAAGAAGATTACAAACCGGTCCTTGGGGGCTAGGCGAGTCAGCAAGCATTGAAGCATACAAGCAGGAAAGAGCATATGAAGGTTACCTCATATTTATCTTTCATCATGTTAACCAGACCGGCTTCATAGTCACGACTGGTATACAGCCGGTTTAGATAGCCGGAATGGATGTCTTGGGCGTTCAGAGAAGCGTAAGTCGCCAGATCAACATTCCACTTGCCCTTGCCAAAGGCAGCAAATTCTTCCTTGGCAGTATGTTTAGACAAAGCGACAGGATTGCTTGGCTCTGTATGGCCAATGCCAGTAATAACAACTTCATCATCCTTGGCGTCGCCGGTATGCACGGGGGCCGTTGGCTTATCAGTAGGCTTTGATGGATTGGTGGATTTCTCAATCCGGATGGGGCTTGTGGGCTGGTTGACAGGACTTGAGGTATCAATAGGCCTCTCTTCAACAATATGATTGTCATCCCGCTGCGGTGGATCATTGGGTATATCTTCAGGAATAGCCGCTTCAAGATCTGGTATTGTGCCCGGTTCAGGGACGGCATCTTCTTCAGCCGCTTTATCTAAGCGAGCCTTTTTGCTTGGCTTAGGCTTGGCCCTGAAAGGAGTAACAAAGGTCAGTATAATATATACTACAAAGTAATACACCAAAAGCATTATGATAAGTATGGCTCACCAAGCATTGTTTTGAGCGGCGGCAGCTGGGTAGCTGATGACTCGCCAGATGATGAAGGGGAAGTGACCTGATAATCAGAGTCAGGCGGATTAAAAGGTTGACGAAGATAGCCCATTTTAGGACAAGCACTAACTGGCAAATTAGAGACCTCTGAATGGCGTTTCCGAACCGGACTATTCGGTAAACCGGCGGCGGTAACTACCTGGCCACTATGCCGGGTTGTGCGGCGAGCTTCGTGTTGTTGGGTCTTCATAAGAAATTTGGGATCCAAGTAAGCAAGAGGATGAGAAAACTTAACCTTCCGGTTTGCCTGACGGATTTTTAGTGAAGGCAAAGGATCTGAATCAGAGGAAAGAATAATTACCTCTGCAACATCAGCATGACTGGCTTCGGCATCATCCTGACAAATATCATCATCAATAAGGCGCATGAAAAATAAGCCAAGTGAATTAAGCTCTACCTCAAGGTCCGGGTTACCCACATTGTCATCAGCGGCCGGATCAGAGGAGGCAGTGGTTCTTTTCCTGCGGGTAGTCTTCTTCACAGCTTTAGTCTTTTGCGGGGTTGATCGTTCCGGTTTATCTACTTTTTCTGGCTTTTCCTGTGGAAGTTTTTGCTCCAAAACGGATCATTACCCTGTTTAAACAGACGTTGGTGTTAAACAATGACCAGATATACCAATAGCAGGTTCAATAAAAGGAAAGATCAAACTCTTACAGCTGGCGGTTTGTTGGTAGCACAGAAGGGAAGCAGGCCGGTTTGAGCACAGACGTATTCCGGTTCATTCAGCATTTTATTCACAGCCTCTGTGATTTCTTCATCAGTAAGCTGGATGTTAGCATGCCGCAGTGGGTCATCAACACTGCCAGTATACTCGCACATCAAGCCGGAGCGCTGACTAAGGGGCAGTATGCTCCACGATATCCAACAGCGAGCGAGATCAACTCCTGATAAACCATTGGCCATGAAGGCTCTAAGCTTGGACAGTTGAGGAGCGTATTTTCTTCTCTCCTTGGCAGTCAACCTTTGCGGAAAGGGGTGTGTATTGCTAAGCCGCTCCGGACGAAAGCCAGGCAAAGGATTTTCACCAGCAGGGGAGGTGTCTTTGCAATAGAACCATGTTTGGTTCCACTCTTTGGGGTGGCTGTGCAGTTTGGCATGAGGGTATGTGACCTCTTTTCTTTTCTGAATCGCCACACCACCCAATTCTGTGTTGGAACCATCAGTAAACTCAGCGCGGCAGTTTAGATGGAAGCAGTCTCTGAACAGTTCAAAGGTGGGCTCCTCTTGAAAGAACGCCTCATAAAGTACATGGAAATGACACATGTTTGTGACAGAGTTGGCGCCAATGTCTTGCGGGTGGAGTTTAAAATTGGGTAAAACGTCCCGATAAAATTTAGAACCGGGCGGCTTAAAGCCCCGGGTTAAGTGATCTACGAAAATGACGACCTCTCCTTCTTGAGGTGTGGGAGGGCATTCTTCGCCAGGGCCCTCTAATGGATGGTATTTTTGCTGCCTAAAGCGTCGATCAGGACTAAGTTGTTCAGTTCAGTCTCTGTGACGCGAGAAGGAACCCAGTTGCACTCATATACTTGCTTGGCCATGAAGAAATCTACAAAATAGGTGATTCCGGTTCAAGAATGCATTGATTAAAGTACACTGGCATGTCCAATATTAAAACTGGAAACAGTTCTATCTAAACCAGAGTTTTATGGAGCAACAGCGTATGGCGGTTCAACAAGGGGACTAATGGTATATACCGGTTTGGCAATTTTTTCTACAAAGTTAAACCGCCTGGTCTAAACATTGAAGCAGATGAGTAAGTTTACAGAAACAGATTTCACAAGACTTCTCTACAGCGACGGATCTGAAGCAAGTTCAGAAAAGAAGGAAAATATTCAAGGTTTAAAAAAGAACAGTACTGAATCAATTGGCAAAGATACATATAGATCTATGGACTTGAGGCATGAAACTGAAGGCGGATGCTAAAACCTACCGCTACACAAAGCAAGGATTCACAGATGCATCTAGGAGCTATCGTCTGAACACGAAACAGGCGATGAACACTAGGAGAACATGAAACCCTAGAACAGATCTGTGTTGAAAAGAATAGAAGACTTACTGGAGATGAGAAAGACGCGGAACGTTGCCGCGGTGCTCTTGTGCGCCCAGGTTGATGCAGCAGCCAAGGTTGATGCAGAGGTTGACGGTGGCGGCAAAGCTCTGAAGCTGGGTGACGCGAGGAAGACGAAGCAGAAGGGCACGGAGGGGAAAAAGAAATTACCCTTCGGTCCTATTTATAAGGCAAGGGACAGGAGTCAGGCGCGAAAATTAAGGGACTGTGGGCCTGGAAATGAAGATGTCGCCTTAATTGTCGCAGACCTATTAAGGTTCTTTATAACAGGTGACGTCATGCCGGTTTACAACGACCAGAGAAGATGACATCACGGCGGTTCCACAAACTACAAGAAGATATTGAAGATGAAGATTTTTGCTAAAGGATTGACATGAACATGTTCAAATCAATCTGGGGCCTAATGTTGGGGATATCACTACTGGGCGTAAACCGGCCTATCTGGGCCGGGTTACTTCGTCAGTAGTTAAGTATGTTAAAGCCCAAGAAGGCAGAGGAGGGCTCAAGGCCCATGGTCGGTTCAAGGCCTGTAGCCGTAAACCGGCGTTGGGATTTAACTTGTATTGTAAGTTAGGAATAAGTAGAGACCAAACCGGACACATCTATGAAACGGTATTGGGACTCTGTGAACCGACGGGCGTCACTCGTGTATATAAGGGGACGACCCGGCGGCGGTTCATGGACAACAGACAACAACTCGAGACTTAGGCGAAGCTTGTTTGCTCCCTAGTCATCGAAACCCCATCAATTCCATCACAACTAGACGTAGGCTTTTACCTTCCTTGAAGGGGCCGAACTAGTATAAATTCTCTTGCATCCCTGTGTCCGCTTTAACCCCTTCAAGCTAACCCGTCGCGATGGCTCCACGACTAAGTCCTTTCTCTAGGACATCTGCCGTGACAAAACCACGACACAACCCTAAAAGCACATGACAACCTCTGCTTCCCTCTGTGAAGGGCCTATCTTTTACTTGTGTCTTATACCTTATGCAAGAGTCATGGTGATCTTCACCTTTCCTTTTTACATTTTATCCTTTGGCAAGCACCTTCTGTTGGAAAGATCCTAATATATATATCCAATTGGATGTAAGTTAGCATGAATTATTATTGTTGACATTAACCTTGAGGTAAAAGGTTGGGAGGCAACACTATAAGCCCCTATCTTTCTCCTTGTCCGATTAAAACTCCATACACATAAGTATTGTGTGAGTGTTAGCAATTGTGAAAGACTAAATGATAGTTGAGTATGTGGACTTGCTGAAAAGCTCTTACATTGACTCTTTTCGATGTTATGATAAATTGCAATTGCTTCAATGGCTGAGTTCATAGTTTGTTGGTTCTCAGTGAAGTTTCTGATTCATACTTGACATTGTGAATACATTATTACTTGAGCATAAGAAATCATATGACAATATCCATATATGTTGTTGTTATAAGAATGATCATGATGCCCTCATGTTCATATTTTATTTTATCGACACCTCTATCTCTAAACATGTGGACATATTTATCCTTATCTGCTTCCGCTTGAGGACAAGCGAAGTCTAAGCTTGGGGAGTTGATACGTCCATTTTGCATCATGCTTTTATATCGATATTTATTGCATTATGGGAAGTTATTACACGTTATGTCACAATACTTATGCCTATTCTCTCTTATTTTACAAGGTTTACATGAAGAGGGAGAATGCCGGCAGCTGGAAATCTGGGCTGGAAAAGGAGCAAATATTATAGACCTATTCTGCACAGCTCCAAAAGTCCTGAAACTTCACGGAAGTTATTTTTGGAATTAATAAAAAATATTGGCGAAAGAAAGTACCAGAGGGGGCCCACACCCTAGCCATGAGGGTGGGGGGTGCGCCCTACCCCCCTGGGCGCGCCCCCTACCTCGTGGGCCGCCTGGCAGGCCTCCGGTGCCCATCTTATCACTAGAAAAAAATACACATCCGTGACATTTTGGGCCGAACAAATTTTTTTTCTGTCATACATATGAAACTTCTATGATGATCATTGTGACAAAACCCGTTATCATCATAGATGTGGTGGGCTCCTACTTCTATGACAAAAAATCATGACAAGAAATGGGCTTTTCATCCTGGGCGGGCCGGAGACGCAGCTGCATGACATTCTTTGGGCCGTCCATGACGGAAAGAACCATGGTAGAAGCGAGGGCGAGGAAAATTTCGGGGAGTTCCCGGTTACGGTGGGAGGTCGGGGGCCAAACGATGCGCGTTTCTCTCATACACGTACGCGCGTGTGTGCGAGGCATTGTCTCTAACTGAACCCGAGCGAGTTGTTGGGCTCTAACTGAACCCGAGCGATTGCACTGCAGGCTACGCGTTACTGAACCCGAGCGATCGATCGATGGCTGTTAACTGAACCCGATCGAGCAATTCCTTCACTACTGCTACTAACTGAAGCCGATCGATTGGATGAACAGTGAGCGTTGCGGGGGCGGGGGGGGGGGGGGGGGGGGGGGGGGTTGGATGAACAGCGAGCGGTGGCGTTGCCTCTGGATGAACAGGACCCCGTGGTATGGTGGAGGGCTGGATGAACAGTAGACGGTGGAGGGGTGCCCGTGCAGGGGTGGTTGAACAGGACCCCGTGGTGTGGAGGGCTGGATGAATAGTAGACTATGGAGGGGTGCTTGTGGAGGGGTGGTTGAACAGGACCCCGTGGTGTGGAGGGCTGGATGAACAGTAGACGGTGGAGGGGTCGTTGAACAGTAGCCGGTGGAGTAGCACGCGGTGGAGGCTGGATGAACAGGAGCCCGTGGAGGCTGGAGGAGGTCGACGGTAGCCCATGGAGGCTAGAGGAGGTCGACGGTGGAGATGAACAGTATCCCGCGGAGTCCCGTTTTGCGGTACGCCACACCCCTCCCGATGAACATGACCCCCGTTTCGACCGTTGGAGGTCCGTTTCGTCCATTTTGCGGCACGCCACACCCCTCCCGATCAACAGGACCCCCATTTCAACCGTAGCGCTCCAATACAAGTCCGTTTCCTTCGTTTTGCGGTACGCCACACCCCTCCCGATCAACAGGACCCCTGTTTCGACCGTAGGAAGTTTGTTTCCTCCATTTTGCGGTACGCCAGACCCCTCTCGATGAACAGGATCCCATTTCAAACGTGGCTGATCGAACACAAGGCTGTTTCCTCCGTTTTGCAGTACGCCAGGCCTCATTTCCATTGCCTGTTCCGTCCAAGCCCTCCCGATGAACACGACCGCATTCCATTACGAGCCAGCCGGTTGGCTTCCAAGCGTTCCGTTGCCTCCCAATGAACACGACGCATTTCGTTGGCTCCCCATGAACACGACGCATTCCGTTGCCTCCCCATGAACACAACGCATTCCATTGCCTCCCCATGAACACGACGATGACGTTGTTTCTCTGTTCCGACCCAGCCATGTACACGAGCTTTGGCCGTAAGTATGCGCGAGTAGGCATTCGAGACCCTGCCCGTATGTACGTACATGGACGTATTTTCTTTCTTGCACTCTGGCCGCTGTACGTACGTGTACAAGCTACGTGCGCGCCTCTACTATGACACGTACGCGCCTCTACTACGACACGTTCACGCCTCTACATCGACCAGTATATATGTACGTACATGTTCACGACCAGAATGACAACGCTACGTACGCTTCGACTAGGTGGGTCCCGACTATCGGGCACTTCCTTGCCTGCGAAGATGTAGCTGGTGGGTCCCAGCAGTCAGGGGGCGAATCGTTTTGTTTTTTTTGCCCCGACGCACTTCCTTGCGTGCGAAGGTGTAGCTGCTGGGTCCCAGCAGTCAGGGGGGAATCGTTTTGTTTTTTCTTTTGCCCGGACGCACTTCCTTGCGTGCGAAGATGTAGCTGGTGGGTCCCAGCAATCAGGAGGGCGAATCGTTTTTTTCGGACGCACTACCTTGCGTGCGAAGATGTAGCTGGTGGGTCCTAGCAGTAAGGGGGGAGAATCGTTTTTTTTCGGATGCACTTCCTTGTGCGTGCGAAGATGTAGCTGGTGGGTCCCAGCAGTTAGGGGGAAACGGTTTTTTCACGAAATACGATGGCCTGTCCAGTGGGTCCCCGCTATCAGCTGGAGGAATAATTATTTTTCGCGTAATAAGGAGGCACTTCCGTGCTGCGGCCATCGACCCAGTTGTCAGCCTCTCCACGTACAGTCCACGTCCGATGGAAGCCATTCCTTGACCACGTTGACCACGCAGTGCCGAGAGCACCAAAGCGGTGGACGACGGCGAGGCCTAGGACGGGGATGACGCAGAGCCGGGGAAGACGCGGCAGTGGATGCCCACGCGTAGAGCAGTATGAGGGTTCACTCGTTCGGCTGCGGTGTGAGGCTGCCGTCGCCGTAGAATAATAGGGGGTGTGGGTGCATAGAGGATGGCCTGGCCAGCAGTGGGAGTAGTATGGGGCGGTGAGGCCTCCGCGGCTTCACAGCCGGCCACGGGCGGCAGGAGCAGGTGGCACGACCGGCGCTGCTTTGGGCGGCTGGAGCAAGAAGACCAGAGGTCTAAGAAGCACTACGGCCGTTGGATGGACATCATACGGTCAGTGGAGCTAGAATCGTTCATATCTTGACTAAAGTTGACAAAGGCATTCGTCCCAGTCAACTTAGTAGGCCCACAAGTCAGCCTCCCACCAAGGTGGGTCCCAGCTAGCAGGGGATATTCATTTTTTGTACGTAATAAGGAGGCACTTCCGGTGGGTCCGAGCTGACAGCGGGGGGAATGTTTTTTTCGTGAAATACGGTGGCCCGTCCTATGGGTCCCAACAGTCAGGGGGAAACGTTTTTTTTCGCGAAATACTGGTGGCCCGTCCGGTGGGTCCCTGCTGTCAGGTGGAGGAATAATTATTTTCCGCGTAATAAGGAGGCACTTCCATGCGGCTGCCGTGGACCCAGCTGTCAGCCTCTCCACGCACAGTACTCTTCCGATGGAAGTCGTTCATTGACCACATTGACCACGCCGCAGCGAGAGCACCACGGCGGTGGACGACGGCGAGGCCTAGGAAGGGGACGACGCGGAGCCGGGGAAGACGCGGGACTGGAAACCCTTGCGGATAGGAGTACGAGGGTTCACCGGTTTGGCAGCGGTGTGAGGCTGCCGTCACCGCAGAATAATAGGGGGTGTGGGTGAGTAGAGGGATTCCCTGGCCAGTGGTGGGTGTAGTAGAGGGCGCTGAGGCCTGCGCGATAGCACAGCCGGCCACGGGAGGTGGGAGCAGGTGGTCCCGCCGGCGCTGCTTTGGCGGCTGGAGCAAGAAGATCAGAGATTGAAGAAACACAATGGCCGTTGGATTGACATCCAATGGTTACGTCCGCTAGAATCTTTTGTTGATATATATAATAACTAAAAATATCTTGCATATGCGTCAACTAAACAGGCCCACAAGTCGGACCACTCCCTCTTTTTTTAATAATTTATATATAGCTCATGGCAACTTCTTATGCAATTTATTGCAGTCGTTTTTTGGTTGGCAAGGCCAATTTCGCATATTTCTATGGGTTCCAAACTATTTTTAATACCGAAATGTCGAGCCAGATTTAAAGTACTTTAAAGATATATTGAAATTAGGTTAATACCCAGTGAAATAGGAATCTGAAAATGTTAAAAAATTCAGAAATTATAAAGTAATTGCTAATTTGTCATCTGTTTTTATATTTACAACCCATTTCACATTACTTTCAAGATTTGCAGGCGTCTTGAAAGAGTTGCAGCCCATCAGGGCGTAGAAAAATAAGTAGGCCTGGATTGGGTATTCTTCAGAAAAAATAAACTTGGCTCATTTTCAGAAAGAAAAAATAGCCGGGTTGGTCACATGGTGAACATAAAATATAAGCCTGGGCTAGACGGGCCACATCCCAGTTCAAACCCTACTCCGTCTCAACAATACCAAACAAAAAAAAATACTGCTCGAGTAGCTACGTCCCAAGTGTCAGCTGATCTTGTGATGTTCTCTTGTCTATTGACTATATACGCTCACAATGTCGTGGGTCCCAGATGTCAGGAAAACACTAGGAGGAAGCATTTTATTTTTCCATACGCTGACGTAGTGGGCCCCTACTGTCATCCTCTCCACATACTTCTGCCGATTCCTGTTGTTTGTTGACCATGTTGAAAACGCGAGAGGGCGGCGCCGCAGCGAGCGCACCAAAGCGCGTGGAGGACGTCGGCGTTAACGATTTAGGAGACGGTGGGGCGGCGATGCGTGCGCTGAGGCGCAGCCAGCCGTGGGAGGCGGAAGCAGGCGGCCCCACCAGCGCTGGTTTGGTTTTGGCGGCTGGAGGAAGACAGGACTGAAGAAACACGACAGACTGTAAAAGCAGCAGGAGTACTTAACAACCTTAACTGAAACCAGCAGGGGCACTTAACAAACAAAGCTGAAAGCAGTTTGAGTACTTATGCAGGTTCAACCATACAAAGCACGCCTCGAACAGTGCTACTTTGCCTATAGTTAACCAAGGGTGAGGCCGCCAAGCCCAAGGACAAGGCCCAGGCGCCACCCCGCGCATCCACAACCTTCTGAAAGCGGCTTCATCTCGCAACGTGGTCAATAAACAGGATATTCGCTTTAGAGCCATGGAAAAGCATGAACATAATCTTCTGTCCTATTCTCCAAGAAGGATGGGCCTTCATTATTTGAGACCACCCATGAATAAGTATCTTTTCACCTCCAAGGGGAATTGAGTAGGTCGACATAAATATCATGTTGTGACCAAGCGCAAGTCTGACCCGACCATGGTCAGGCATCTGTATAGGAACAATAGAACTCGTCAGTTCCTGTTTCAAGAAGATCACAACTGTAAAACTGTGTATTAAAAATAGTTTATGAACAACATATATAACAGAAAACAACTCGTACCATAAGTTTCTCGACACAGTTGGACCTATTCAACGAGTGCAGCAGTGGCACACATATCCCACGTGGCCTTCCACCATTGAAACGCCCCACAAGGACCTCAAGACGATCAATAAAGTGTAGGAACTTGTGGATGTCGATCCAGTCAACTTCAGTGCCATTAGTAACAACCGAGTTATTACAGAGTAACACTACAAAAAAAATACACATCCGTGACATTTTGGGCCGAACGAAAAAAATTCTGTCATACATATGACACTTCTATGACGATAATTGTGACAAAACCCGGTATCATCATAGATGTGGTGGGCTCCTACTTCTATGAAAAAAATCATGACAGAAAATGGGATTTTCGTCCTGGGAGGGCCGGAGACGCAGCTGCATGACATTCTTTGGGCCGTCCATGACGGAAAAAACGATGGTAGAAGCGAGGGGGAGGAAAATTTCGGGGAGTTCCCGGTTACGGCGGGAGGTCAGGGGCCGAGCAATGCGCGTTTCTCTCGTACACGTACGCGCGTGTGTGTGAGGCGTTGGCTCTAACTGAACCCGAGCGAGGCGTTGGGCTCTAACTGAACCCGAGCGATTGCACTGCAGGCTACACGTTACTGAACCGGAGCGATCGATCGATTTCCGTTAACTGAACCCGATCGAGCAATTCCTTGGCTACTGCTACTAACTTAAGCCGATCGATGCTGCCTCTGGATGAACAGTGAGGGTTGCGGGGGGGGGGGGGGGGTTGGGGGAAAAGGGGGGGGGGGGGGGGGTGTTTGGATGAACAGTGAGCAGTGGCGTTGCCTCTGGATGAACATGACCCCGTGGTGTGGAGGGCCGGATGAACAGTAGACGGTGGAGGGGTGCCCGTGGAGGGGTGGATGAACATGACCCCGTGGTGTGGAGGGCAGGATGAACAGTAGACGGTGGAGGGGTGCCCGTGGAGGGGTGGTTGAACAGGACCCCGTGGTGTGGAGGGCTGGATGAACAGTAGACGGTGGAGGGGTGGTTGAAAAGTAGCCAGTGGAGTAGCGCGTGGTGGAGGATGGATGAACAGGAGCTCGTGGAGGCTGGAGGAGGTCGACGGTGGATGAACAGTAGCTCGTGGAGGCAGGAGGGGGTCGACGGTGGATATGAACAGTATCCCGTGGAGTCCCATTTTGTGGTACGCCACACCCCTCAGCGAGGTCAACCATTGAGTCCTTCTCCTGCCCGTTGCTGATGATCTTGTATTGCTTCTGGATGTCGACAAGCTTGTTGCACCAGATGGCCGAATCGTCGCGTTCTTCCTTCTCTCCACCATAGCGAAGGTGCAGTCGGCGCTGCCGATGAAATGGGCGAATGCTCCAGAACATGGTGCAGCCATAGGACTGAGGCGAGGCAGAGCTTCACCGACTCCGTATCGTTGGTGTACATCACATTCAACTTGGTGCAGCCATAGGACTAAACGGGGAACTCAAAGGGGGACTCCTTGCTGAAGTCCATATCCAGCAGGCTCACCCCTCGGATCGCCATTGGAGTCTCTTCGAGTGAACCGATATGTAGGCGGCGGCAGCAGTTCGTTTTTCAGCTCCTGGGGAACTGGATTCAAAAGTAAGCTGAGTGTGTACAGGCGACAACAGTTACTACCCCTCCCTCGTCCGCTGCACGCCCGACAGAAGATGCACCCTCGGCCACACATTGGTTCATGAGCGGGTCTGTATTGGTACTGTAATAACAGGAGTTATGGTCACTTTACTTAAATTTAATTAGCTCTAATAGAAATTTATACTTAAAACAAGCAATGCATTCGCTCATTCTATCAGTGCCACAGGCTCAATATGCACAACAATTAGAATTATTATTCTCAGAACGCACACGATCAGCACATTTGTTGCACTTTCACAAAGATAATACTACCAAGTTTGAACTGTTTGTTATGGTTGTTGTCCTCTGCATCATCAAGCCGTGTTTCCCAGCTTGCAAGATTCAGAACCAACAAATAAGATCCAAATAATAAGTACAACAAAGATGCCTACACATCTCATTGATTCCCAGCTTGCAAGATTCAGAACCAACAAATAAGATCCAAATAATAAGTACAACAAAGATGCCTACACATCTCATTGATTCCCAGCTTGCAAGATTCAGAACCAACAAATAAGATCCAAATAATAAGTACAACAAAGATGCCTACACATCACATTGATTCCCAGCTTGCAAGATTCAGAACCAACAAATAAGATGCAAATAATAAGTACAACAAAGATGCCTACACATCTCATTGATTCCCAGCTTGCAAGATTCAGAACCAACCCATTAGAGCCTTTTGATAAAGTGAATATCGGGATTAAATCCATCTTCGCTAGCCATGTCATACAATCGAAGAACTTGGCGAATGCTCTTGACCGTCACAACATCTGTAGTAGAGTATTCCTGTTTGCATATCACAAACCAGGAGAGCATGATTTCACTTTAATAGTGGCCTCCTTTACTCAACCTGCAGCTCCACTCGGATGAAGCCTGCCTGGAGTTCCATGATTCAATTCATGCACCTTTTTCTGCAGTTCACCTGAAATGAAGCAAATATTGCATCATTCAGCTAGCAAGAAGTACTTGCTCTCGTGAGCTGGCAGGTTCTTCTTTAGTAGTTGCACTAAAATTGAGGAACATTAAGGTTGGCTATCCGGCTCATGTAAGGTGCAACTATAATTTTTTTATCCTTTTGTGCAGTTCCACTAAAATAAAGTGCCATTGTGGTGACAGTGACGGCTCATCTTGCAAAGGCTAATAAAATGTTGCACGAGATTACCAGCAGAACTAGACGGAGATTTTGGAAACTCCAATCACCATTTTGTACAGTTCCACCAAAATTGAGAGTTGTTGCCCACGTGACATTTTAGTTGAACTGCACAAGACACTCATTCCAAAAAAAGTGTTTTGTGCAGTTCACCAAAAGGTCACAATAGCAACAAGGTGAAATGGATATCCCTATCTGCACAAAAACATAGAAAGTAAACAGTTGCTGGTCAATAAGAATATACGAAACATATACAAAATGAAAAGAAGCATCTTAATTATGTTCATGGCAATCACGCAAGGACAGTAGAAATTTTAAAACGTCAGCATTGCTTGATGTTACCGGAAGCATTACGATCGACAATGAGATTCCTCAAATGTGGGATTACTTTAATGGTGGCATTGCTTGTTTATCAGACACAGTAAATCAACAACAGCTAAAGAGTTGTTTAAGGGCATGGGACCGTGGGGACACCAGGACACTCAGCAGCGTAAAGGAGAAACTTACCTATCATACTGGGGAAAACAGTAGGAGTGCCATTTGTAACACTGTTTAATTGCATCTTATCACTGGAGGCATTAGATTAACAATAACACTGGTTAGACATGTCCCTAAGGTAACAGTGTGATCGCTTCATTTTACATGCGCCCTTACATTAACAATAGCAAAAGGTTGGTATAAGGACATGCGACAGTGGACGCATCAGCACAATCTACCTACAAGGAGGCATAAAGTGGTGATGCCCAGTTTGTTCATGCTATGTGAGGGCAGCAAACCTAATCCTGGAGACCTTGTACTATGTGAGGGCAGCAAATCTAATCCTGGAGACCTTTTACTATGTGAGGGCTGCAAATCTAATCCTGGAGACCTTTTACTATGTGAGGGCAGCAAATCTAATCCTGAGACCTTTTACTATATGAGGGCAACAAATCTAATCCTGGAGACCTTTTACTACGTGAGGGCAACAAATCTAATCCTGAGACCTTTTACTATGTGAGGGCAGCAAATCTAATCCTGAGACCTTTTACTATGTGAGGGCAGCAAATCTAATCCTGGAGACCTTTTACTATATGATGGTAGCAAATCTAATCCTGGACATACTCTGTTTACTTGTCCACCAGCCGCCACTTTCTATCCTTTTTTCAACCAATAATAGATCTGTTCCTTATCCAGTTTATACTGCGTTTTTCCATTATTTCCCTTTTCAGCCTAGAGACCGGTTGGGTATCCGGTCTCTACTACTTTCACCATATTATTTCCTCTTTGAATCAAGTCCTAGATTCATGCTACAACTTTCCCCCCTTTCTTCGTTGTTTGAACAAAGCCCTAGATTCGAATGCATGAAGTAGCTTTACCTCTAATAATACTAAAAATTTAGGTGGCTTTGGAAGAGCTAATGGGAGTAGAAAAAGATGCACATGCAGACTCGTTGGGAGCTGGGGCAGTAGAGCAAGGCCGCTTTCGAAGAACTTATACCCGAGGGTTGCCAGATGTTAGCGGCGGCAGGTCGGATCTGCGGACAATACGGCAGGGAGGAAGAAGGGTCGGAGGACCTCCCGAGCCGGCACTGTGTCGGAGAGAATGGCATGGGCAGAAGATCGGGCCCCTCCGGCAGCTGTGGGTTTCCTCCCTCGGCGGCGATGACTGCGTGAACGATGCACCTTTTAGTCCTCTACACACACCGGCCGAAGGGATCTGGCCGGATCTGTGACCAGCGGTGAGCAGAGAGAAAATGTCGCTACCGCTGTCTTGTTTATATCTGGAGAGGATGAGAGAATGAAGAGAGCAACCCTAGTAAAGCAAGCGCTCAGGCCGCTGCGTCCATATATAGTGGAGTGATTATCTTTTTTCTCTCCACAACAAGCGTTTCAATTTGTGTACGTGGCATTAAAGAAAAGAAACTCTCTATTTAAGGTGACTACTGCACGAGTCCTACTCAGTACTATAGTATTGTTCACTTGTGCTCCCCGCCCCTCCATTCATTGAAAAACCCCACGAGTGAATAAACATACAGTACTTACTATATTTATATAGAACGAACAAGCTCGAACTATTTCCGCGTAGTTAAAAGTTGAGGGTGGGGATTTTCCCGAGCAGTACGCGCGGCAGTTTTCGGGTAGGCGGTCTGATAGAGAGGCGAGGAGGGTCAGCAAGTGGGGCTGTGCGATTTGCCGGCACGTTACTGCTGGAAAGACTTGTGATATGACCACTCACTATAGTCATGAATTACTGGCGCTCCGACCGGGGTGATGCCCCCCTTCCGTTCTGCGCTCTAATCTGGTGCATGACACGTCGACCCGGATGCTGGCTCTCCCACCTGTCGGAGTAGTAAGAAGGAGCAAAGAATGATGCGGTATATACTAGTACTATACTAGTACTACTCAGGTCGGAGGAGTGCGAACCACGCAACCCAGTGAACCAGCAGTGCGAACCACAGTAGCCCAGTGAACTGGCAGTAGAAAACAATGTGGTGATATGGCCATAAAAAACAATGTGCTACGGTCCACACTGTAGCAAGTACAGTAACACTCCTATTTGTTTGGATCCCTGAGTTAGAGCTAGTTTGGGCTGAAATAGCCTCAAATTATCAAAACAAGATGGGTTAGTTTGAGCTAGTTTCCTCTAACCCAGCTTAAAAAACTAGCCCGGTGGAGAGGTTCTAATTGGATTAGTTATCCTCGGGCCCACTAGAAGAGAACTAAAAAAATCTCCACTGACCGCACCAGATCGCTCCCCCCACCTATCACACGACTTCTCTCTGTTCCCCATAGGGTCGCTCGCCCTCTCTCTCCTCCGACCGCCCTCTCCTTTCGGCCTCCGCCACCCTACTCCGGCCGCCCTCTCCCTCCGGCCTTCGAAGGTCGCCCCGCTCCCCCTTCACCATTCGTTTTCTCCCTCTTTCATGCGCAGCGGCGGCGCATCTACCAGGGAGGTCGCGAGAGGGGTGAGTTTGTCCGTTCCTTCTCTGTCTCACAGCCATATCAATGATCTTGCTTTCTCTAGCACTAATTCTGATTTGGAAAAGTAGATCCTCATCAAACATGGTATAGATTTGTGGTGCACGCATGGAATTGTTTGATGCTGCTTGAGGAGGTAATAAATCTTTCTAGAGGCCCAAAGATTCAGGTCACCTTTCTAGGTATTTCAATTTCAGGCTTGCATTATTTCTAGAGGCCCAAAGATTCAGTTCACCTTTCTAGGTATTTCAATTTCAGGCTTGCATTATTTCTAGAGGCCCAAAGATTTCGTTCACCTTTCTAGGTATTTCAGTTTCAGGCTTGCATTATTTCTAGAGGCCCAAAGATTCAGTTCACCTTTCTAGGTATTTTAGTTACAGGCTTGCATTATTTCTAGAGGCCCAAAGATTAAGTTCCCAGTCGGCGGCAAGTGGCCCTGCTACCCATGTTGGTGTCAACCTCAACTCGCAAGGGCCGGCGTCGGAGGGTTTCTCGGGGCTTGGGCTCTACAGAGCCTTCCTCCAGAGCGACAATGGAGAGCTCCTCCCTCGGTGCGTGAGGGGTTCCGGGCTCCCTCCCTATCGTGAATGACTTCCGTGATGAGTTAGCTCATTCTTTGTTTCATGAAGTGTTTTTTTATTTTGTGAAGCTTGATTGACGACTTGTATGTTTAAGTGGGATATCTCATTTATCATGTTTTGCATGCTTGATTTGTACAGATGGTTCGTTTATGTCAATTGTGAGCGGGAGGAGGCCACAGAAGAGCCGGCCACACCAAGAGGGTGCTTGGATCCAACGGACTTATTTTAGTCTGACTAAAAATTGTCTGTTTAAGAGGCTAAGAGTTCCAAGCACCCCTGACTAAACAGGGGCTAAACCTAGTCTTGAGACTAAAAAAATTTAGTCAGGGGTACCCCTACTAAAATGTGGATTAGTCATCTCTCTCCTCATTTAAATCCTCTCCTTTAACACAGGCGAGTTATGGCTTGGAGGGCTTGGAGGATAATAAATGATGATTAACTTGATTTTAGTCTTTGGATTGGAGGGTTTGGAGTATTTGGATCCAAGCATGGGTGAGGCTAGCAAGTTTTAGTCTCACTACTTTTAGTCATGGAACTAAAACGTATCCAAGCACCCTCCAAATCCTGCAGGAAATAGGGTCCAAAGTAGTCAAATGATTGAGATAGAGCATTTATTGTCAAACAATCTAACCCTGCCATCCATACACCTCCTTGGTTTAGAGTTAGTTCAGGGTTAGATTCTAACTCTAACCTCTAACTTAGTTAGAGTTCTCCTCGTCTCGGTTCATCGCCATCATACTTTCCCCATTCCTGTGTTTTCAGTATCCTGCGAATCAAAGAGGCCCTTTTTTTGCCAGAAAAATCAAAGAGGCCCTTAGACTGGTTTCGGTCCGGTCATTTTTTATAAACTTGTTATGTCCAAAATTTAATGAACGTGCTCCAGTTTCCATGAAAATAATCCGGTTTCATGTAGTAATTCATTCATTTATTTATTCTTCTATGGGGGCTTTGCACGAAATTCGTGAGGTCCGAAATGTAAAGTACCCCGGCATATGCTCCGAGTTGTGCATGCACTACCACCCAGATGCTCTATGTCCCACATGTCGGCAAATGGGGGCATGTGGAAATATCCTAGGAGTACATATAGGAGGATAAATGCGTGAAATAATATGTACTGTGAAGCGTAGCCGCGGTTCGAAAAGGAGACCTAAAGTGATGACAGCTATAGGTCACACACACCCAACTAGTGGTACTAGACATACGACTAATTTTTCCCTCAAAAAATAAAAAAAGAGAGGCACGAGTGCTCAGTACTCCTATTCTATAAACACGAGTCCCATCTGACAACAGCGTCCGTGCTACAGCTAGCTCTCCTCCCTCGTTTCTCTCTTCTAATTCTAAACTCGGCCGACGCCCGGTGGGCAGGGTCGGTTTGCTCAACTGCGGCCCCACCTCACAGTGAAAACATTACGACTGGAATAAAAATGCCATATGCTCCCTCCGTTCATAAATATAAGCCTTTTTAGATATTATTTCAAATGGAATACAACATACGGATGTATGTAGACATAGTTTAGCGTGTAGATTCACTCATTTTGCTCCGTATGTAGTAGTCGATTGCTGGAATCTTTAGAAAGAATTATATTTGGGAACGAAGGGAGTATTTAATAATAAAACATTAAGGCCACGAGGCGATGCAGTGTTGGTTACAGGAGGCAAGAAGAAGAGATGCATCCATCGACGACGTCCACCTCCTCGACTCAGGGCGACGACCCACCGAACAACGCCTAAGTAGCAGCGGCTTTCGTGGCCAGGTCGACGTGCTTCTGAACAATGGCGTCCAAAGACTCCAGCCGCTGGAAGAAGGTCAACGTATTTCTATCCTCGCTTGCCTTGTAGTGGCCTATGTAGACGATTTCCTCGTAGATGTGGATGTGCAGCTCGACGGTTTCTTGCATGGTGAGGCGCTGCGCGGCAAGCGCGGCCTCAAGGTGCACATTCTTCGTCGCGACCTCCGGCACCTGCAGGGCCACCAGGGCTTGAAAGAGTTCTTCACCATGGAGGCCGATGAGGGTGGCAGGCAATGAGGAGCTTGGGCGCGCGGGCTGGAGCAGTACGGCAAGGTCGTCCGGGCGCTTCTTGACGGCGGTGAACTTGCGGATGGAGTTGACCATCATGTGGTCCATAAGAGAGGCGAAGCCGGCGTCGGCGAGGGCTACAATGCCTGCGGTCGCCAGCACCGTCTAGAAACGCTGCACGGTGCGAGGCCGCATGCCGGCGCCTTGAATGATTTGGCACAACCGACTGCCGCTTGCGTCCATCGCCTCCATAGGTGCTTGTGGCTTCTAGTCACTTGGTCTTGGATTGGAGTGAGCAGTGTTGGGCAGAGACTTGGGAGTCGATGGATTGGAGTGGTGGGGCGCCTTTATTATATGAGAGTCCAAACTCTGTTGCATCACATCGTGCTGGCTCTATTCTGCTTCTCCAATTAATTCCCTTTGCATGTAATTGAGGATGCATCATTGACCGTTCAACGTCTCGGGAACCGCTACCCTCTCCCTCCTTGGCATTGAAGCACCTATGGACCCGCCTACGACGAGGTGCCTATGGTGACTTCGTAAATTTCAAGATGATAGTGCCGTGCATGTGTGCGTTCATAGGGGTGAGTGTATGCGCGTGTATATGAGCGCTTGTGTGTGTACTGTGTAAAAAAAACGTAAATGCGTGGCAAAAAGAGACTAGTCAGTATACTCAATATTGTGCACCTCGGAGAGGAAAACGATAGAACTAGTACGTACGAGTATTTATTTACGGTGTAGATTCACTCATTTTGCTCCATATGTACTCCGTCTCGGTGTAGTCTAGTCACTTGTTGAAATCTCTAGAAGGGCAAATACTCCTTTCTGGTTTACAGGGCTATACTAGCAAGTAGTTGTACGTACTAGTACAATAGTGGGCTCACATAGCAATTTTGTCTCATGCAAGAGCCTGGCTATATGCGTGCTCCAATGTTCGCAACTGCAATGTTCGGTTTGCGCTTGGCTCTTCGCCTCTTCGAGAAGACGAACAATGTTGTTACTACTACTGCTTCTACAGTGTCGAATCCAGTGCTGCATGTCCATCCACCGCGAGCGGGATGGATAGCTTGTTGTAGAAGTACTACTAAGTAGTAAAAGCCTATCCTCGTTTGCGAGCAACCGCGCGCATGGGTGAGGGAGAAGGCGTGTAATAAAATCAAGCTTCCCCTCGTTGTACGAGTTGACGCAACACATCATAGCACTGGACCCACATGCTTGCCCCTAAACTTGGCTGAAAGACCGACAGTGTACAATATATTTGCTGCAACCTCTAACATTTACCCACCACAAATTAAAATATATGTGGCCGTATGCATCGTTCTGATGCAGAGGACGGGGAGTCCCCCCTTTTCGAAGAAAAAACAAATTAAAATATACATTCCTGTCTTGACCAGATGAGCGTGCAAACTACAATCACCAGGGTGTCAGGTAGGGCCAGAAGACTATTTTAAATTTTTTTTAAAAACTTCGAGAAGGACACATAGCATGGAGCCGACCCCAACGATTTTAAGCTTATAGGCACGGTACACACTATCCTAGACTACTCTACACATGAAACTGCCACACGAGTGTCCGGGCTACGCTTGGCCCTTCACCTCTTCGGGAAGTCGAACAATGATGGAGTACTACTGCACTGGAGGAGTACTACAGTACGCTTCTGGCCATCTGACACCGATTGAACTGCTGCATGTCCACCACGTGCGGGAGGGAGAGCGTGTAGCGAAAGCTTCTCCTAGTCTTGCCAGCCACCACGCTCATGGGCGAGGGAGGGACGCTCCTGCCTTTGCGTGTATGACAGGTTTGTGGCCAACCTATCATACAGCCAAAGGCAGGTGCAGTTAAGTCGGCGAGGGAGAGGATAATCGAACTTCTCGTTGATGTACGAGTTGACATGACACATCAAAGCACTGCACTCGATATATTTCAATAATTTGCGTTTACCGATGCATTAGTTACAACGCATGCATGCATGCCATGACTCTCCTTCTGATACTTGCATGTGTTGATTTAATGCACCTTGAAGTAGTATAAAATATGTGACGGTAAAGCTTTGTAATACCCCGGCCCAAGTCGAGAGATGGTTGTGCACGAGGAGGGCGAGATCATGCAGACCGAATAGGACCCGACGATGGAGCTCTCTAAGGTCTCGATGGACCTCACCGTGCTCCACTGCCCCTTGTGCCTCCGCCCCTTGACGACTCGGGTGTATGAGGTTCGAATACACCTCGTATGTTCGGCTGATTGAGCAAGGTGTAGGTTTCTTGATTGATGTGCTGTTCGATTGATTTCTGTAGTGCAAGGGAGGGCACCTGGCCTGCGCGGACTGCCGCGTCGAGTGCCCCGGGAACCAGCGGCAGTGCCAGAAGTGCGAGCGCGGCGGTGGCTTCGACGTGCGGAACACGGCGGTGGACTCCGTCCTTTCGTCGGTGAGGGTGGAGTGCCCGCACGAAGGCTGTGGGCTCTACGTCACTTACCACAAGCTCGCCGATCACCAGAGCGTGTGTCCGCTCGCGCCCTGCAAATGCCCCGTGCCCGTCTGCGGCTACGAAGGCCCGCCGCTGGTGCTCTACCACCACATCAGCACCGCGCATCCCATGCACGTGCACATGATCCAGTACGGCAAGGTGCTCCAGCTGCAAGTGCCACTGTCAGAGCCACGGCTCTTGCTGTTCGCGGAGGAGGACCGCCGCACGTTTTTCTTGGTCGGCGGCGTGCTTGACATCGGCGCGCCTATCGTCGTGTCGGTCGTCTGCATCAAAGCGGGGGCGTCCCCACTGCCGCACTACGTGGCCAAGCTGTGGGCGAACGGCCTACCGGGGGAGCCCAAAGGCACGACCGACGCCGTCAAGGTGGAAATGGAGGTGACAAGCAGCAAGGATCCCGGCGACGTCGACGTGCAGGAGCTGACCTTCTTGACAGTTCCTCCCAAGCTGCTGGCCGGGGCTAAGTTTGTGTCCCTCCACATTCAGATTGACAAGCTCACGTCCTAAATGTTTCTACAGTGCCTTCTGTTTATCTTAGTAATATGCTAATATAGGGATTACCTTGGTCTACTTTAGCTTAAGAAATGGTTGGTTTTGGTGGCGATAAAAAATTATGTTTATCAATGCATTAATTGCAATGCATGCATGCATAAAGTACATGCATTGGTCAATTTTCTCTTAATACTTGCATGCAATGATTTAATGCACCTTGGAATCTGAACATGTGTTGGGGAACAACCAAATTGAGCCTTATAAAATGGAAAAACTAAAATTTTGAGATAAGCCCTATAAAACCGGAAAGGAGAGAGTAGAAAAAGAAGTACTCCATCCGGGAATAGTGCCGCACTTCAAAACTTGAACCGTCAATAAATTTTGAGCTTGCGTCTCGTCACATTCCAAATTACTCCATGCTATATTGAATTGCAAACCTGTTCACACCGATCACAACCTAAATGGTTTCCCACTTAGGAGGGTATTAGTACTCGGTTATAAATACTAGTATGCCAAGATGACTGCGCATTCCTCCTCAACTCCTCATCCACAAAAACAAACAAGCCATTCAGCATCCTTCCCTTGCGTCTGCCATGGCCAGCGTGAGTTCTGGGTCGAGAGATTGCCACCAGGGAGAGGCGAGCATGGAAGCGGAAGCACGAGAGAACTCCCGCCTCACTGCGAGAGCAGCCGACATGTCCCGCCGCGTGGAAGTAGCAGCACAGAGGTCCCGCCGCGCCGCTGAAGCAGCACGGAGGTCCGGTCGCGCCGTCGATGCAGCAGACTGGTCCAGCCGCGCCGCAGAAGCAGCAGAGATGTCCCACTGCGCCACGAATGCGGCAGAGATGTCCCACCACGCCGCGGCGGCCTGGGAAAATTTCTCGCGTGCAGGCGACGACTATTACAGGCGCATGCATGCGATCGTCCATGGCCAGATGGATCAGATCTCCCGTTTTGCGAGGTTGCAGGACGACATGAAAGCCTTGTTTGAACAAGCTATCGGCGCACTAAGGGAGGTCAATGAGAGGCTCCGAGCCGAGCGCGACCTGTTGGGGGAGAAGATTGTGCGAAGTGCTGACCAGCAAGAGGAGACCAGTGCCTTGTTGAAGAGGACCAGCGTCATCGTCAAGAAACTTATGGACGAGAATGACATGGTCCGCAACGAGTGCCAAAGGCTGGTGGAGGAATCCGTGGATGTTCTCAAGCAGCGTCTTGAGGACACGAAAGAGCTCATCGCCGCTCGCCGCGGAGACTAGTTCCCGCGGCCTGCAGCAACGCATCAAGAAAGTAGAGATCAGCGAGCCAGATCCTTGTCTTCCTTCTTCTTTTGCCCTTGTGTATTTCGGGCGTAGCCGCATGTGGATTTTTCAATTATCTTTCTAATTATGTAAGACAATTAATCGTCCTTATCTTTTTGTGGAAGATCAATGTTGCGAGGCTGCGATGAAGAAAACTCTTGCTGTGGCGACCCTGGCATTGCTGTTCTTCTAGTTGCTGCCCGGCTTCCTTCAGTTTCCTCGTTTCTTTTGATGTAATAATCGGTTTAGGATGTGGATTGTGTCATCGGTTGTAATGTTGGGTTCTAGCGGGGATGTTTGGCCTTTGTTGGCCTCTTGGGATGTTGCGATTTCAATCTGGTAGCTTTTAGTCCTTCGTGTTAGGATGGAGTTGTGCTAAACTTCTCGTGAATTCTGGTGGTTTTCAGTAATGAAAATCGGAAGGGACAAGCCCTTCTTTGATCAAACAAAAAATTAATCGTCCTTATATATTCATCAGTCTTGCTATAAGTCGCAGTAGATGCTATATAGGTCCGTCGGATCTTACATCAATATCTGTGCTTTCATATGTCGGTGTACTAGAGTAGGGGTACCCTAGTATCCCGAACTTGTGCACGGGCAGTCGCAGCGTCCCGCGGCAAGGCTTGCCAGGTAATCGCCAAGGTCCTCCGTGGTTCCTTTGGAGCCATTCAAGAACAAAGTATCCAAGCCAAGGAGACAAGAACCCGGCAAGAGGAGCTTGCCGGGAAGAGCAAGACCCCGGCAAGACGAGCTTGCCGGGAAGGCCAACCGAGGCATCTCAAGGAACTTGCCGCAACGCACCATGCGTCCCGGTAAGGCCCAGTGAGCGACAAGCTCCCGAACGCAACAAGACAATGACAGCGGCAAGGCGCTTGCCGTGGCAAGCTTCCACTCTATACCTGCGCTCCAGCACATCCACTAACGTGTCGCTCTGGGACTCTTCCAGGCATACGTGGCGGGAGGCTATGCAGCCAGAGGTACACGGTGGCAAGCGGCGCTGACAAGATTGCCATCGTGGCAAGCAATGGCGTCCCTGGCGGTCCCTTTCTGCACCGTCTAGGCGACGCAGACAGGCATTTAATGCCCTTGTCCCCTGCCGTCAGGGTTAGGTATGATACACTGTTGTAGGCGGCGGTGCCAACCGCCACGCCTTTTCCATTTTTGCCCTTGTCTACGTTGCCACTTGTCGGTGACCCCTTGAGCATATAAAAGGAGGCCCATGCGCAACGTAGAGGGGGGTCGGCCAAACAGAACGCTCGGTCTCGTTAGCTGCTGGTGTGTACTGTAGCAATCAGCGCTCCCGAGCAAGAACTCAATACAAAACACAAAGCAGGAGTAGGGTTTTACGCATCCGTGCGGCCCGAACCTGGGATAAACTGATCGTGTTGCTTGTGCGCTTCGCCTCGATCTGCTCTTCGTGCTCTCTCCGCCCCCTGCCGAACCAAAAAGGGGCTCGGTCCACCGTGGTCCCATAGGTGTCCGTGGGATTAGCACCCCCCGACATCTTTGGCGTGCCAGGTAGGGGTGCGTCGAGGTTGTGTGAACCTGATCCGGCGTCCGCACGAGCTAAACCTTCATCGTCTTCATCAACATGCCGCCGAAGAAGAAGGCTTCGGAGGCGGCTGCTCCGTCCGCGCCTAACCCACCATCGCCGGAGCAAACGGTTGGTGGGGTAGACGCCGGCGGAAGAACGGGCGTCGACGAGGGAGCTCACGGTGCTACCAGGTCCAAGGACAAGGCTGCGCTGCACATCGGCGGCGCAGTCGGCTCCCACAACGACCGGGCACACTCCAAGACCTCGGCGTCCGTACATGCACCGCGCCCATCCCAGGAGGCGCGGGAACGGCAGCGTCATGATACTCACGGTACCATACGCTTGCTGGACCAAGATCGGGCCGGTGGATCCCAGAGCGCTCAAGACCAGCATGCACGCCAACATGCTGGCGCGAGTAGGGCATGGTCGCCTGGACGAGATACTGCTCCTTCTAACATGGTTAGAAGTCCGAGCATATCCCGCTCCTCGCACCGTTCGCCGCCGCCGCCCGCCACTTC